>NW_015090911.1:3341402-3394153 GCF_001431845.1 Calidris pugnax | reverse complement strand
CCCTCAGGATCTATATCCAAACCCTCCATCTGAACCAAAAAAGCTGTATCTGTCCCTTAGTAAAACATCTTTTATTTGCCAACTTGTTTTTCCCACAGACTCCCGCTCCCTTTTGTGTTTGCGCTAATGTTCCGAATGTCTACACCGCGTAGCCGATGATTATTTGTGAGACAGAGTGAGTTAATGCAGATTTGCAAGCTGTTCCCATTTGTTAAATGTCAGAAAAACACATGCAAGTCACTGGCTTTAGCACTTAGCTGCCAGCTGGCTCTTCTGAAAGGAGGGGACAAATGACAGTCTATCAAACAGCATGCTTTCAAAGAAAGAGGAGACCTGTTCCAGAACTGCAGCTTCAGAGGCTCTTTTAACAACATAAGCAAAACTGGGAGCCAACCTCATTTTTTCCCCCTGGCTGTAATGAACGCATAGCTTAGCTACAGCATTCCCCCACCCCCAGTAAAAATGAACTGGAATTACAAAGCTTATAAAAAAAACAGGTGTCAATTTCTATTTTTTTTTCCTTTCTCTTTTTTTTTCTTTCTTTTTATTTTTCTTTCCTTTTCTTTTCTTCTTTTTTCTTTTTTTTTTCTTTAATTCTTTCTGGCTCAAAAATAAGACCAAAAAATGTCAAAAGGGAAAAGAGCGGGGTTCTGAGATCAGTCTCAAATCTCAGAAGAAGATTGCGGGAAATTGTGCCAAATGGAAGTGTTTATCCATGGGTAAGTGCCCAGTGCAGATTAACATATTTTAATTATGGTCTCCGGGTTTGCTGCGCTCCCAGAAGAATACATGGTTTAGGCCTCACTGGTGAGCCAAAAGTTGTCGGGGAAGAGGGGGTGGTGAATTATTTTGGGTCGTGCATGCTGATGGGGATGCTGTGTCCTCCTCACGCCTGGCCGGTCAGGATGTGCCATTCCCCTTGGAGAAGATGCTGCGAGGACTTGGGGAGGTGCCGGTTTCTTGGTGCTACCCCACGCGCTTCGACCCCGACCCAGAGGCCTACACTCCTCCATGGCAGCCACCTTCCCGGGTGATGTCCACCAGGAGACCTCCACCATCACCCCCTGGTTAGGATGTCTCCGAGCAGCTGTCAGGCAGTGCTGGCTCTCCCGCGGCAGCTGACAGCGGTGAGATGAAAGCAGGTAGCCGGAGGCTTGGAAAAACTGTGCGTTTTGTTACAAAGCCCTGAGTCATCTCGTCCCCTGTTATAAATATTAGGTGTCAGGTTTGGATTCGCACTGAGTCACTCGTAGCCCTGGGTGGATCCCATCGCGCAAACGGTCCAATTTACTGCAGCAGGACTATTTGTGTACGAGATTGCCATCATTGTCAAGATGTCAAAAAATCAGGCCTCGTCTGCGTAATGCTTCATAATTAACAAGCTGTATTGTGCTAGGGAACATCTTCCAATTACACAGTAAGATTTTAAAATGAGTGGTCAGTTCCCAAAGTTTTCTCTATTTTAAATTCCATGCTGGCTAGGATAGGGCTTTGGGAAAAAAGAGCGTTGTGTTAAACAAGATCCATCTTTTAAGCCTTCCCTTTCCTTATTCTAAGCTGTAATCCAGGTTCCTTTTTGCACAGGAAAGAGAGAGACAAAACATGAAGAAGGTAACTCATGCTGCATAGTTTACAGAAGAAGGAGTCCCTTCAGGTCACCTCTGTCCCTGGAGGGAGCCTGGGTGACTCCAGGCAACTGCAGGTTCACTGCTGCCCAGTGAAATGGGAAAAAACTAGATGAGATGAAACCTTTTGTGATTGCAAACACTGCCTACAAACCTCATTGCTCTGTAGCTTACAAATGCATCTTGGGAGCACTCCCAAAGGCAGCCTTTGGTGCCAAACGTAGTCTCAAATTGCCATCCCAACCACCCCTACTTTCAACTGTTTAATCCTTGGGAATCATAACCTCACTAGGTGTCCATGCTTTTACCCTGAAAACACGCCCTGGGCGCCCCTAAATTTGAACAGTGGGTTGGCTAACTCTTGCCTAAACCCCAGTGAGATCCAGGAATTAGGCAAAGTTAAGCCTCTGAATCTGATAGGTGCAATTTGAACCGTCCCTGATGCCTTCAGTATCAGCAGTAAGGCCTTACTTCGGTCGATACCCCTTTTGCAGGTAAACAAGTCTAGCTTTTTAACCAAAAAGTGAGATATCCTAGGTTCCAGGCTATTTTCATTCAGATGAATATGAAATAAGAGACTGCAATTGCTCTAAACATCTTATTATAGTCTCAAACTCTAAACTTTGAGACTATCTGGGGAAGAGGGCTAGAAAAATTATTGTTCTGCAGCTGGAGAAATCTAATCCCACTTTGAATTTTGAGTGCTCAGAGTCTTCAGAGCTATGTCCACAGAGATATTCAGAGATATTTGGGCACCCAACTGCTACTTGTCTCAACACCTCCATCAGGAGACATCATAGTCAGCTTGGAGGTAAAGAGTAAAAAATGAAAGCACCAAGCAGTATCGGCCTGTGGAGAGAGAGAGAAAATTTCCCCCACATTAGATTCTTCTTATCTTTCCTTTTGCACCATAAACTGTTCCATGCAATTGTGCTTGGCGTCATTCAACTGAAAAGAACGGCCCCCCTGTCCATCTGCCTGGCAGGATTGTCCAAAGGTACCTCCTCTTCTCATTCCCTTCCTCGGATGTGGCGGGTGAAGCGTATCAAACAGAGCATTAACGAGCCGCTCTGAACCTCCAAAGTCTGACTCCAAGTACTGAGATCATTGAATTTGCTGCAGGTTAGCATAAGGCACTCCTGCATTTTTTTGGTGGCTTGAGAATATTTTTAGGGAAAGATTGAATTTGGTAGCCCAACAGAGCCAAGGCTGCTGCAGATCCATGTACCAGGTCCATCCAGGAGAGAGACTGAGCATTCCCAGCAGGCACACACACACAAACACACATATACAACATATGCATTTATATAGAGATGTATTCAGATTCATACAGACCACAGACACACTGAGCATTTGCACAAAGACAGTCAGCATCGACAGCCTCATCGTGTCCCCTCTCTGTCTGATCAGGGGGGCAGCCTGTCAGTGCAAAATACGTATAAAATACGATATTGCTGGTATCTGGGCATAGGAGGCTCTGCAGCCACAGCCCCACTCCAGGGAATGAGGGTCTCTTGTACCTCCAGAGGTACAAGACCCCTCGTGTGCACTGTCACACGTGCGCACACAGAGGAGATACAGGCAAGAGCACTGGCCAGTAAATATTACCCACAGCTGGCTGTTTTATCGCCTTTTCCCTCAGTTTTTCCATGTTTGGCTCTCCCAACCCACTTTGATCCCTCCCTTTCCCACATTCTCTTTTTCCTCCTGTAAACATCACATAATAAGTCCCATTCAGTCCCCAAAACCACTCTCCCCATGCCCCTCATAATCTATCCCTGGGCACCCGAGGTGCTCCAGAGAGCAGCTCCCATGACTCACCATGGTGGGACGATACTCTCCCAGGGCAGCCCATGGAAGGTCCACGGCAGGGCCATGTTTCTCCCTTGAAATATTTGGGCCCCCTCCTTCCCGTTGATAATGCTCTGTGCTGTTCTGTGCGTGTGGAGATGAGCCTTTTATCTCACTAACTGACATATACGTACTTTCTGTGAGATTTTTTTTGTTGCCTGGGTAGATCCTTCTGTGTCTCTGAGGCACACAAGCTCTGTCATACATGTTACATGAAGAGCATTGGGGTGAGTAAGCCTTTCTCCTTCATTCTCTTGAAGAATGTCAGGCTGAGACTTAAGCAGTAAATGCCAGTAACCGCAGAGATGTGGCTCACATGGGAAGATGGTGAGATGAAACCAGTCTAGTAAAAGAGTAGGATGTGTCTGGAGAGGTTCAGGGAGTCTGTCATGGGCTTCTAACCATGTGAAAGTCGTCACCCCCACTTGGCAAAAGGGGTTGTTGGTGCTTGCTTTCTCCTGGGGGCACCACCAGCTGTAAGCAATGCTTGCAAAATGCTTCAGCAGTGAAGAGCGTTGAACGTGCACAATGGGGTCTCATCTTTAAGTGAGCACAACACGGAGATTTTCAAAGATGCTTAGAGTAAAGATCAGCGGGTGCGAAGGAAGATTTTCAGAAGTTTTTATGTATTTCATTCCCATTAACTTCAGCAGAAGATAAGCATCTATTCTTAACGTTAGTTACCACTCATTAGTATCTTTAAATATCTTTAAAATATATTAAAATATATCTTTAAAAACTTCTCTGAGAACTTCTACATACAAGGTTCTTAATTTTGAAAATGATCACTAAAAAGCATTTCTGCCAGAGTGTTTAGGAGTTATGCTGTTGGTAATATAAAGAAATGTTTTTTGCTTTTTCTACAGAGTGGTTATTCACTTAATTAGGAGATAAGCTGGTTTTCTATACATGATAAAGGACACACTAAATGTGGCAGAAGACTTGAGGAGAGACAAAAGCAAAAGCTATGCCTTACTTTCAGATTCATCCTGAACCCTGTTTTGTTGGCATGGCAGAGGTACTTTAAGACTGGAGAGCGGTAGAGTTTATGAATGGGAGCATTATTTTCTCATTTTACTGCTTCCTGGGTGAATGGGGGAAGGTTATCCAGGGCATCTGTGGTCATATTTGGTCAGTACAGCCTGGAGCGCTGTAGATTGAACCAGCTCTGAACGAGGAGGCTGCAGGACCTCAGTTTACCGGCCCCAAGCTGGGGTGGCCAGTCTGCTCCCACAGCCAGAACCAGCATCTCTTCAGGTGGCGATGCTGCAGTGCAGACACTCAGCTATTTTGGAGCCAATTTAAATCTCTGTCTCACAGTGATGTCTTATGCAGAGCAGGCTTATGCTTAGAGGCCGATCTGGAGCCCGCAGAAACGGATAGGATGCTTTTGACTGTGCTTCAGCGAGCTCTGTCTAAATCATTAAATTCTCCCCACCTCACTTCCCTTCCTTGAAACAGGGATAACAGCCTTTTCTTAACACGGTACCCGTCTTGCTCAACACAATAGATCCCTAATCATGCAGGGAAGAAGAGAGGAGAGGGGAGGGAAGGGCAGATGGTATCATCGTAATGCAAATAATAAATAATCAGATTAATCCCTGCATCATGACAAGAGTTTCATTAGGTGCAGAACCAGGGAAAAACACTGCTGTGTTCCCCGGGAGCAAGTCAGAGGGGGATGTGATATAAAGTGCTCCCAAGCTTTTATTTTTCCTGCTTTTTATTTTTTTGTTTTCTTTTTCGCGTTTGTATTTGTGTACTACTGAGGGTACAGCAGTGTGGGAGAGCAAAGGCAGAAAATCATAGTGCTGGAAACCAACTTCTGTGTTTAAAAGATATTTTTTTTTTGTCAGCATCTCAGGAGCAGGGTGACCAAATGCTCACTTTGTAGGGGTCTTGTTTTCATGATCTGCATCCATATGTCACAGACTTAATCAGAGAGGCGTAATCGTGGACTAAAGCAGGCAGATCTGAAATGTCACTGCTCAGGTAGGAGGAAAGGCCACTTCCCCCTGACTTCTTTAGCTGAAATGTTGAGCAACTTGCCCTGCTATTGCTACTTCTTGGTTGGACTGTTTCTATTTCCGCAGTGTCCTCATGCCTGTCATTGCCTGGACCTGCTTCAATAAACACATTAGCCACATCTGAGAGTACAAATATTTCTTCAGAGGCTTAAATGTCTGTTTGAACATGTGATTGCAGTAACTGCACGTGCAGTCAGAGTCAGCCCTGGATACAGCATCAGCACTGACATGTCCAAGTTTAGGAAGATCACACTTAAGGGACGAATTACTCCGGTGTCAAACGATGGGAATGCTGGCTGTCTGCATCAGCAGGTCTGCCAGAGGGGGTCCTGTGAATAACGCCAGAGGTTGGGCAGGTTTGCCAGTCTCTTGAAAACCCTCCGTGCAGAGGATGAACACCGCCGTGCAGCACATGCTTCTCCTGAGCTTTCCTCCTGCTAGCTCATGGCCACGTGCTGGTGGTGTCTCCTCATGCCCTGTTGATGCACCAGGATACTGTGCTGCGAAAGGACCCGTGGTGGCATTTGTTGGTGTATTGCAACCCAAAAAGTCAGTGTGGAGAAGATTCCCCATTAGCAAACACAGATGGGAGTGGAAACAGCTGCACCTCCTGAAGGAATCTTCTGAACAACACTCCCTTCTTTTGCACTCCTGAAAAAGGGGGTTTCTTCCAGCACAACTGCTAGTAACCGATATGCGCTTTCACAAACAACATGAATTGAGCAAAGTGAGTGTTTAAGATGTGAAGGATGATTTATAATGTGCTTTACAGAAAAGTTTTCAGCAAGTCTGAACTCTCTATTAAAAGCTGCTTGCTTCATTACGGAGTTACCAAAATACGCAAAGAAAATATTCCTTGCTTATCCCAAGACTCCTTAACTCCTGACAATTTTAATAAATCAAGGAACATTTGTAAGTACTAAATGTTAAATGTGTATTCACAGTTAATTTTTAATCAACTAACAACGGTGATGTGTTAATTGAATGCCATTAAGAAACCATAACTTGATGCATTAGCTATTTTCCTATGCAGAGGAACTTTTCCCAAGGCTTTCAATTGTTGCCCAGGCTCCTTTTGGAAAAAAAAATAAAAATTAAATGTGTTTAGACCTGGACTGTTCAAACCCTAAAATTGAGCCAAGTTCACAGGGTTCACTGAGGTTTGTAGTTTTATGAACCTGAGCTGAATTTTAAACAAGCCTGGGCTAAGTTTCAAGTTATCTTGTGCCTTAAGGTATGACTTACAACCTACAAAGTGATCATGTAGGCTCAACATGTAGACTCCTGGCTTCAGTATGAATTGCTTAATTTTTGGGATGTCAACCAAAAAATCAAAGAGAAACTTAGAAGGGTGACATTCACCCATCTCTGAGACTTGCAAAACTTGCTATTTTTGCATCCACCTTGTCAGCTGGCTCCTTGTGAGTGGGAAGTCAATAGAGCTCTGCCACTTTTATTCCAAATGAGGACGTGCACTAAGGCCTTGATCACATCTCTCCGTGGCTATGGTGCAAGTAGCTGAAGAAGTTGCTGTTCCCTGTCCAACCTCATCTATTCTCTCCTGCTCTTGCTGGCCTGCCCCATGGACTATTTGTGTCATCTGTTTTTCTGTCTCTGCACAACGAGCTGTACAACGAGCTAGGTTAGCTTAACCTTAGCTTAATTAGAAAGTCTTTGCTAACTTGGCTGGATGTGACTGGTAATAGGCAATGTTCACATCAACAACTGAGAGAGCAAGTCCCGTGGGATGACAATCCCTGGAAGAGTGACTGGGAATGCAGTGAGGCTGCTCCTTTGGCCAGCTACGGTGCAGATAGAGAAGGTGGTGGTGAAGCTCCCCAGAGTCTCCCCCGTACACAGTCGTTGCGTCGGTGCTTTACATATTTCACCAGGGTCTGAAATAAGTCTGATCAGAAATGCAAGGAGGAAAGGGGGAGGAGAGATGTGAGACAAAAACAGGCAAGTTATAAATATCTCTATTTTTAGATACTCAGATGAAATTTGCTATGGGGGTTTTTAGTGATGGTAATCAGGAGAAGAATGAAGGGCATCAGTAAAGATGATTGAAACCTATCCAACAAAAATAATCTACTGCAGTTGGCTCATTTTCTTTCTGATGTTGTGCTCAATGAAATGAATTTAAACTGTTTATTTTACAATTAACATGCAATGTGCATTTCCGAAGTAATTTATGAGAAACAATTTTCTTTTTATGTGGGGCTGCAGCAGACAGAGAGCACAGCTTCAGTTCACAACAGCAAGGTGAAGCTCCAGGGAGGGGGAAGGTGCTTTCTCATACGTGAAATGTGCCACTTTCTTTAAAAGTTGCGTGCCCTTTCATGGGTCTTTGCTGTAATAACCCGAGGGTGCCAGCCACGGAAGCTGGAGGAGGAGGAGGGATGCCAGGTTCGTGGGCACTTGGGTCCTGCAGAGTTGCAGATAGCATCGCCTGGTCAATGAAAGTCAGAGGACAATCAAGATAGGCATTTGCTATTACATGAGGTTGAAGCAGATATGTGGGAAACGGCCTGCCTTGTGAGAGGCCAGAGCCATATACAGCTGAATTCCTGAGCAATCTCTGTCCTTTATAACCAGGTCTCTTCTGTTGTCCCCCAGCAGCAGCTCAGCGGTCGGCGTGTGACTGGAAGCGGCAGAGGTAACGCTGTCCTTTGTCACAGTCTCACCTGTAAACCCCTTTCTGCATGCTGCATTAATAAGCATTATTCGTCCCCGTTCTCCAAAGTGCTGTCAACAGCACAGACGAGCTGATGATCTGGGCATTATCCTGAGATTTCAGAGTCGAAGGTTTGGTTCCTTGCTCTGTTATATATTTCCTTTGTGACCATGTGCAAGCTGCCTCCTAAGGGAAATACGCTGGCTTGCAAAAAGATCTTGAATCTTGAAGATAAAGTCTTAACAAGAGTCAGTGGCTGAAGCCAGGCAAATTCAAATGGGGGAAAAGGTGCACATTTATAGTGGAGAAGGGGATTAAATCTCAGAACAAAATACAGAGGTGAGGGGAATTCTCTTGCTTTTGATGCCTTCAGTTCAAGACCGAAAAGTAAATATAGCCAAGTAAAGAATATGTTTAAGCAAAACCAAATGTCTGGGTTTAGTACAGTTATAGTTGTGTAGCAGCAAATAGCCGATGGTAATCCAAGTGATTAGACCAGGTGAGCTACTACTCTTTTTCCAGGACTTACATTCCCTGAGCTTATAAAGTAGAAGAATTTTTGAAGTACTCTGACGAATTCCCGACTCAATAGTTAAATTAAGCAAATATGAAATATCTGGTATGGAATTCATCTCATCTCACTTAAGCTGACTAAAAGTAAGGCATCTATTAATTAATTATCAAGGTTTTTACTAAAGTTGGTGGCACACACTGGCACATGCCACAGGTGTTTCAGCCTGCCAGTAGTGGGTACCAGGTAAACAGACCCTCAGGTCTTTCCATCTCATCCCATCAACTAGAAAGGAACCTAGATATTTAACTTGGACCTGATGGTGATCTTTCAAGTGGGTGAAGTTAGATGAGATGAATTCCAACCTGTACACTCTTAGCTCAGATGTTTAGCAGCTGTACTGTTATCTTCACTCTTCGTGTCTCATGACACCTCTCCTTATATTTATCACTGTTGCAAGACAGTCCTACATTTCATATCCACCCCAAAATGACTTTCACTTTACCAAAAGCAAGACTGAGTCTGCGGATTAATTGCCCTCTGAAGATATTTACCTCTTTCTATTATCTATGATGGACCCTAGGTGTCTAGTTCAGACTTAAATCATTTTCTGTCCTGAACTGTAAAGTGTTGTTAGCAATTGATAAAAACCTGCTCTATTTCATCCTGGCTGTGCTTGAATTTTAAGAGATGATTTTGCAAAGAATTCTGGGGTTCACTCAGATGAGTGGAAAATTGCATATAATGAAAAGAGGAGGGAGAGGAGTATCTCATATAATCTCTCCCCACCTGGAGTACTGCATCCAGCTCTGGAGCCCTCGATTCAGGAAAGACATGGACCTGTTGCAGTGGGTCCAGAGGAGGCCACAAAAATGATCAGAGAGCTGGAGCACCTCTGCTGTGAGGACGGGCTGAGAGAGTTGGGGTTATTCATCCTGGAGAAGGCTCCAGGGAGACCTGATTGCAGCCTTTCAGTACCTGAAGGAGGCTTATAAGAAAGATGGGGACAGACTTATTAATAGGGTCTGTAGGGATAGAACAATGAGTAATGGTTTTAAACTAAAAGAGGGTTGATTCAGACTATATAACAGGAAAAATTTTTTTGCACTGAGGGTGGTGAAACACTGACCCAGGTTACCCAGAGAGGTGGTAGGTGCCCCATCCCTGAAACCTTCAAGGTCAAGTTGGACGGGGCTCTGAGCAACCTGATCTATTTGAAGATGACCCTGCTCATTGCAAGCAAGTGGGACCTTTGAATGTCCCTTCCAACCCAAACTCTTTTATGATTCTATGTAACTTCAGGTGTCAGAGAGTTATAACATTAATGTCTGAGGTTAGTCATGGTAGGTGACACCTCTAGAATTGATGTCAGCAGCCTCACATGCCTGTCTCAAGATAAGGTCGGTCACTGTGCAAATCAGAAAAAATTCACTGGCTTTAAACACCTTTCTCCTGATCTGCACTAGATAAGGAGAGGCATTGTTTTATTTGGCTGATCAAGGAATTTGGAACTAGGGAATAAATTCATCTTCCACCTTCTTAGCCAGCATGCTAAAGAAGAACTAATCCTACATTGGCTGCTTAGGCAGGAGAAAAGATTGGCACCTAGAAAGGGTGATTCAACCCAAAAAGGATCAGTAACCTTCTCAAAGAGTATCTTCCTCTCTTTCTCTCTCTCAACTACAGAGAAATTCAAGGGTGACAAAGTCCTAACTTACAGCTATTAACTAAATATAAAATTAGGAAGGATGAATTTGTGCCGACAAATCTTAAAAACCAAACTAACTGGAATTTTGTTCTGCATCTTAGTTATAATTTTGTTGACATTGCTGAAACCAAGACGTATTTTAATGTTTATTCAAATCTCTCTATGTAAAGATATTTATATATTCATCTGTAGATATTTATATGTTTATTTATATGAATATTTATATACTCATATAGATAATCATATAGACCTCTCCACCAGGCAATTCTCTAATTATGTGCTGTCAAAGAAAAGCAGTTTTTCAAAAAGAATAATTTAGGATTTGGGGAAAGTTTACATGAGGTAGCAGTTTAGGCCACAATCCTGCAAATATTTTCTGTGTATTAATAAGATTACAGCGCAATTCATGGTAGCAATTATGTAATTAACTTCATCTATCTAACACTACTCCCCATCATGCTAGCTAAGGTACACATATTTCATATTCAGCTACAAGTCAACTATAAGTCATATTAAGGAAAATCATAAAAATATACCACCGGATGGACTCCTCTCTTGGTGTAGAAAGTTCCAGTAGCATTTTCTTGTGGTTGTGCATGGTATTTTTGTCTATTTATTGGCTGGTCATCCCTTAGTTATCTGAGGTAGCAAATGATAATCCAGCATAGCTGCTGACAGAGACATTTAAACGTTGTGTTTTTATGACTGTCTCTCATGTTTTCCATTTCAGAATTTTAATTGATGTTCTCTCCTCCAGGCAATTATCTCTGCTAAAGTCTCCACAGCTTCTGCCTTAAGGTCACAGACTGCCCCTAGAAATGGACATGTTTCTCCACCTGGGTGACCTCTGCAAGAAGCAGCAAAGCAGATTTCCAAACCAATTCTCTCATCTGCCACCACACTTCGGCTCCCCTGGGGTCTACAAAGGAAGAGCAAACTTCTTCTTCCAGTCCCTGAGATGCAGTTTCTTTTCCTCTGGCATCTCCCTGCTTGTCAGCATCATATCTTTCCTCATTGTAGAGCATGCTTTTATGGCAGCCATATGTGTCTAGAGCTCATGCTGCTCCTTGAGCAGGGTGGTCTGCTTTGATTTCCTCCCTCATAGGGAAGAGGCACCGGGCTCTACAGTGGGGAAAAAATGTCAAGCAGCCGCTTGCTGGAACATCAAGAAAGGATGTGATTTCAGAAGTTCATGTTTCATCCCCAAACCAGTTATTTTGGCTCCAGGTATAGCCTTCATGGATGCTATCATGCTTGTGTTGATGTAAACCCAAACCACAATGCATTTGGAAAGCGGGGGTATTTTCTACCCCCAAAAAGAACAGTGGAAGTGCAGCTTGTGGGACATCAGCAAAGAGATGAGAGCACTTGAGCCCAAGATTCAGGATCAGAGAGTATCTGATCTGACAATGGAACAGGTTGCCCAGGGAAGTTGTGGATGCCCCATCCCTGGAAGTGTTCAAGGCCAGGCTGGATGTGGCCTTGAGCAACCTGCTCTAGTGGGAGGTGTCCCTGCCCAGGGCAGGGGGGTTGGAGGTCCCTTCCAACCCAAACCATTCTATGATTCTATGATCTGGCTCTGTGTTGTGGGTAGGGTATAATTTGATCTGTACAATCACTTCACTCTAACACGGCATTGATTGCAATTTTTCCACTTACAAAAGCAAGATTTAATACTGCTAGGTCCTGGTACACCTCAGCATTTTCAAACACATGTTAAGGATCCATAAGAGTTAAGCAGATGCCCACGTAACAGTATGGGTATTTTCTACAAAGCTCAAGATCTTTCATTTGTGGAATAGTACAGGTATGCTGATGGCAACCTTTGATTATTCCTAATCCTCTTTTGTCTGCAGAGGAATAAATCAGGAGGAACATGAAGAAAACAGCAAAGGAATACATTTTTTTTCTGAGGAACATTGGACTGTCTATTCCTTACCCCAGAGAAGTCAGGGGCAAGCAGGTTTTACCTTGGTTTGCATCTTCACCCAGAAGCTGTGGATAAGCTGGGAGATCTCACTGCCCCTGATGGGAAGAAGGAAAAATGTCTCTTCCTTGTATTAGATTTTCTAATATTGCTTGTCTGACAAAAGTTATTTTGTCCTGGCTTTGTTCCAGTGAGATGAAGCTTGGGTTCATTATGAACTCTTTTTCCTGTGTCCCTTATTCTTTGGCAGTGATATTAACAGATATAAAATACTGTGGTTTGGATTTAAAAATAACCTTCTGTTTTCATCCACCTTTCATGCTTGAAAGGAAATTTTTAAATTGTCAAGTTGACTTAATTTTTCCTCTGGACTTTCACCTATTTGCTGTAATAAGAATTTCCCCCTTGGGTTTCACTCATCTCCAGTGTGTGGCAGGAAAAAGGGATTAGGATTGTATTTGTCTTCTTTCTGAAGCCAATACCCTTTCAGCAAGTCTGCTATCAGTTCTGGCTGCCAAAACAGCATCTTAATGCCTTACCTGAGGGTCAAGTATTTTATATTGAGTTAACTTTTGCCTCTCCTGACTTTCAGTATTCTATTTACTTTGGAATCCTCACTCCTTATGGAGCTTACTATTGTTTTATGTACACTCAAACCTGTATTATCCTCTTTGGTTTGTCCTGCTAACCCAGCAAAGAAATGGGGAAGGAGTCTTGGGGCTGCTTCTTCCTCCAGTAATGGCCCATTTTAATGAGTTTATCCTCTGATTTGGAGAGACTCTTAACCCTTTGGCACCAAGAGATGGGATTTCTTGACACTAAGTGCTCTGCAAATGCATTTTTGTCAGAGCTACAGACCATTGGTACCTGGGGGGATTTACACAGTACTTAGCAGTCCCATTTATTTGCAATACAAAATAATGTTTTGTTTACAGCATCCTCCTCACAGGGCATTAATCATAAGGCACCTCATTCCAGCTGCAAATTGTCAATAATCGGGGGCGGAAGGGGAAGGGCTGCTAAATTTTTGTCGTGGTATAGAAGATCTCTTATGTCTTGTGTTAAGAAGAAAGATGTGCCTGTGTGAAGTTCTGTGTGGAGTTTTTTCCAAGATGACTTGCAGTTTTGGGAAGTTTGTAAGCTCCGGCTCACAGATTGCTGGGTGGGCACAGTTACCCATCTCTAACCATACAGTGCTGTCATAGGCAGTCAATGAAATGTCTGTCATAGTAATTTAGAACTTAGCCATCAAAAGGGCAAAAATTTCTATCGGCAAACTACTGACATCTATTGTTTTACCTGAAAATCAGCTATAAGCTATTACCTATCCTCTATTGTGCTAGAGGACATAAGACACAGTTGAGCAGTCATGATTTCTTCTAGGGGAAGGCTGAGTTTTACTTTCCTTCTGGCCAGTCAATTGGAATATTTTCCTGGTATATAACAACACTTCATCTACTGATCAAAAACGTATCAATACGTTAGATAGGTAGGTCAATGTGTTGTAATATTTTGTGTCTATAATTTTGTCAATGGATTAAATAGAATTTTCCAAGTGATGCACAAGATATCGGTATTCTTTTTTGGAAGGTGAACGACCTGGGACAAGGAAAATCAATTTCATTACACTGAAGAGGATACAATCTGAATAATATGCAACGGGGCCATTCAGGTACCTAAATGTAGGTATAATTTTATACTGTCTTTGGCACTGAAACATCCACATATGTGACACTACCAGACTCAACCAGGCACCTGAACCACTCACTGGGAGCCCTCATCATTTCACTTCAACAGTACATGTACTATGGACTTATCTATACTTAGATCCTTATTTATCTTATCCTCTCAACACATAGTCAAATTGGCACATGGGCATATGGGAAAAAAGCTCTAAAAACCAGCCAACAAACAACCCGAACCATCCATCTTTCTGTTCTTTTAGGACAAGAAAATAAGTGAACTTGTTAATAGATATTAAATTTTTCTAGTAAATCTGCTAAAAACAACAAAAAAATCTATTTTTATTAAAATTTCTGACTTTCTGAATTAGAATATTTTTTGTTTATTTGAAATTTTTGTCATAGAAGTTTTATTAAAAGTTTTCAGCTGTAATTTCATTTTCTTTTTTTTTTTTTTTTATTTCTCCTATGGAAAAATGAGGCAGATAGAAAGAGTTGGATATAAAAATAATGATTAAAGAAGGGAAAATTTTGAGGAGAGACAAATCATTATGGGGGAAAATAGTTTTCTCCAAAGCCATTCCCTAATTTTGAAAAGGAGGCAGTTTTTTTTTCTTTCACTGTTGATTTCAGCCACATCTCAAACCCTTGTGTTACCTTTTGATGCAGTCCTCCTGTACTGTTGAAGCAAGCTGGACTTGGATAGACACAAACTACTCTTGCTCATCATGTCTCGTCTTTTTATGAAGTATCTCCTTATATAGCCCAAATTCTTGCAGACTGATTTTCACTGCAGGAGTATCAGTGAATTCTGCTGATACCAAAATGTCTAAATGGTAGCACTGAAAAATAACAAAAATGCTGATTATCATTGCCCAAACCAGTAGTGTTTTCAAGTGATAGGCTGAGATACGTAACTCCAGAGAACGTTTTTTCCTGGATTTAGCAGCCACTCCTTGTGGGTTTGGAAAGACAGATAGTTTCCAGTTTTGGGGCTTGCAGCTTTATGCAATATCCCCAAGCAGGATCAATCCCTGAGTGTCAGCATTTCCACAGTCTGACAGTAATCAATGTACATTTTAATTGGATCAAATAGATGTCTTTTTTTTTTTCAATTTATGAGTGACAATTTCTCTTTCTATGAGATCGAGTTTTACATTCCCCTGTTCAGGAAGTGCAATATCTGCTACCCAGCATGTCATACAGCATCAGGATTGTCTACTGTCTTGCGTGAGGTTATTATGACAGGTTCCTGTGTTTTTGTGGCCTGGCTCCATGAAGCATGTCACATTTGATGAATGTCTGACAAACGTGAGTTCCTATTTGTAGGCTTGATTTAGATGGGAAGGAAGTTTTGCTGGGAGGGCTTTTCCCCCTGGATGTGATCTGATTCCAACCCTTTCAGTTCAGGACAGTCAGTCTGCAACCCTGACTGAATGACGGGTCGATATCCAATAACTCATGATCAAAAGCTGAAGTCTTCTAAGTCAGCAGAGCTTGGGTTTCCTTCGGGCGATGAGAACACTGTGCAACCACTCTGACAGAGATGCTATTTCCATTTTCCTTTAATCTGAGGACACTACAGGCAAAGCTAACTTGGCATGAAACATTTCTTACATTAATTACCACAGCAAGATAAAAAATAATAGAATGTATATTTTGGTGCCCAGCCAGTTAAGATCAAATCTGATTCATTTTAGGTCAAAGCTATGCAGTTAGGGTTGGGTTTTCTTTAGGACGTGTGTTTTCCACTTAATTGAGCTATCCTATCTGCAAGTTAACTTTTTTCTTCAAAATATGTGCAGGAATACTAACAAGACACTACAGAGTTTTTATATTTTCATTACTAGATTGCTAAGTGTCACGTTCCTTTACGCAGTGACTCAGAGAAGAATGAAAAATGGATCTAATCTATTGCCATTCACCATGGTATCCAGGTACAGAGCATGAAAATTTATGATGGTCAAAAGATTTCGCCATAAAGAACCCTGCTGTCTGCTGCCTAGTTGAGCCAGCACTGGAGATTTCTCTGTCTTGCCTGTTGGTATGAATCAGGTGTCAGACTGACTTCAGTTTTGCTTCGGGGGCAGGATCTTTCAAAGGTGTATGACACACAGAGTATCTTTGCACTTGGCCAACATCTTCCTGGACCGTTTAGACCATATTAATCTTAAATTGAAGATTTGCCTTCTCCTTTCATGGTTTATTTATTTTACAGAAGGCATCTTGTATTCTTTAATGATCAAGTGATTTTTCAGGCATATCGTTTGCAGTATTCAGCATTATTTATAGAAGTTTGTCATTTCTCTGATACCGCTTTGTTAAGCTCGTCTTGGAGAATTAGTGCATGTGTCTCCCAGTTGAGTACAGGACAAAAGGATTTTGCAGACCTTTTGTCCTTCTAAGTCCTGGGCCCTAAAAAAGAAAACAGCGCCAGGCAGAACTTACATGTGGCAACATGGTGAGGAGACAAAAAGCCTTGAGGGTCTAATTCCTTTGAAAGCAAAAGGCAGACAACGCTAGCCGAGATAAACACAATGTGGGGAAATATTTAATGACCAGTATTTCTGCTTACTTGGAGGAAAGTGCCAAATTACATCCTTAGTTAGCCAAACATTGAACCTACAGTTTAAATGTCCCTGTTGACCAAAGCCATTCCTTCTTTTTAACAGATGGAAAGGGACTCTATTAACAGTAAAATTTTTGATCACCAAGTTTCCAGGGTACGTTTGGGATAAAGGCAGTTCTCCCATGAGGAGGAGAGCTCATTTTGTTTGTACCTGTAAACAGACCATGGTCTGACATTGTTAAACAGCTAATGCCAAAAGCCATCCAGCTTTGCACCTCGTCCTTTACATTTCTTCCTGTTTTTAACTGTTACTCATTTTTACAGCACCTCAGGTGTGTAAGGTTTTCTGAGCTATCATAAAAGCCAAGCGGTCCCAGTCCATTAGTGACGCGTAAAAGCTGTTTGCAGTTTTATGTCTGCTAGTTTAATCGACTTTTCTGCAGACTACCACATGGCGTTCCTTCCATTATATCACACTGAGGTATAGCAAGAGAGCATTCAACGTCAACAGGATCAAAGCGCAATGAGCAAGAGCCATATGAAAACTGAAGAGCTGCTATATGAAAAGCATTTCCCTTTTAAGTTGGTTTTAAGAGGTTTAAGACCCTCTCCTGCCTTTTGTTGTTAAAGGTGGATCCGAACGGGACGCTGCAGTCTTGCATAAAAATCATAAAACCTCCCAAAGAACAACAGGTATCATATCAGAAAGAAACCTACGTTTTGCTCCACGGCCATTCTAGCAGCAAAAAGTGGTACTGGATAGCTGAAAGAGATGTCTTATATCTAAAACCAGTGATAAAAAAATTAGGCCACTGACTACATTGTCTCAAATCAAAGGCATCTCCCTGGCTGAGATGAGTGGAGTCAACAGACAACCTTTTAATGGGGAGAGAAGGATGACACGCAGCTTAATGACTGTGGCGTAAGAGTGTAGGTCCTCCTGTTGTCTTTTGCTTAGAGAAAACTGAGTCAATCCTGTCAATAACAGGCTTTTAATCATCAGTCTTGGAGACACAGTCTTGGAGACTCCTGGGAATTCCCAGAGATCATATCTGGGTCTGTGGCAGTATATGGTCCCCCTATAATTAGAGGGGTCCAAACTACCTAACAAATACAGAAAAAAAAATAATATTATATTCTTATAGTAATTATAAAGATCTTTAAGGAAATACTTAACAATCAGGAAGGCAGTCTTCAAATAATTTTAGGTAATTCTCTGAAACCATCAGCTTAATGCTCAGCAGTGGTTGAAATGGTTAATAGCATGTCAGGAATGAATAGGAGAGGAAATGGTAACTGAATCAAAAATCCTGCACTTGCAGGATGTTAATAGATCTTCCTGTTAAGTTCTGGGCAGGAGGGGAAATTGTAGGCTACAAGTTTAAAATGCTGCATGCTGTTATCCTGTTTTACTTAATGCACTTAGCTGAGAGCACACTCTACCAGACTTAATTCAGCAGCACAGTCTTGGGAGTAAAAATTGGCTGGATCAAACTCAGTTCAGTGACAACCTCGGACATAAAAACTGCCTACAAATATCAGCAAAGCAGTTAAAAAAAATAATAATAAAAAAAACAAAACAAGAAAGAGGATTCATTTGGGGTCAAGTCTTGCATAACTGAATTAGCAGAATGGGAGTCAGCCGTGGAATGCGTAAGATGAATATTTTGCATTTGAGTGCTGCTAAAACAGGCAGAGTAGGCATTTGAAAGAGAAATATCAAGAAATATGACTTGATACAGAGATGATGAAGGTTTTTCCATTCATGTAGGTAGATGTTAGGAGCTCTGAGTCTGGTTCTCAATCTGTTATGACAGTTTGCATCACTGTTGCTCCATTTACTCCAGATTTACGCTTCAGTTAGCATAGACAAGCATGAGGATTCCCAAAGTCCTATCTGTGTTACTAAATGTTCTCAGCGTTTCTGCATTCACCCATGTGTGTCTGGTGCATATCCTGTGGTTCTGTGGGCTGAGATGCTTTAGTGTTATTTCCCATCGAGTTGTTTCATTATTTATCTGTCCCTGGAGGAGGATTTGTGGAAATGGCATTGGAGAACTGTCAGCACTTATATGTTCTTGTTTGCATCCTCTTGGCAAAGTGAGTTCCAGATCAAGCAAAGCACAGCTCAGATTTGAATTCATATCCCAGGTAAGCGTATTTACAAAGAGCAAAGACTACACGCTTTAGGGTTTTACATGCATTTGGGGGATGGAAGGGAGAAAAGCAGGGTGTGTAGGCTTCAGGTACATTTTTGTTTAAGAGCACTGTGCAAAACTATGATGTAGCCTTCCTTGTGGAAAATCAGCAGGTGACACATATATTTCCTGCAGTAAGCGTAAAGCAAATGAAATTTCCTTCTCCTGTTCATTTTCTTTAGCATCTCATTCTGACTTCTGAAAGTTCAGAAGAAACCTCAGGAACTTTAAAACTGTACAATTAGTCTGGACAAAGGGTAGGAGAATCAGATCTAGTGATAGGTGCTGAAATAGAAAGGCCAGATGAACAAGTCCTTTTCATATTTCACCTTGTGGGAAGAAAACTTAGCACAAGCTGAGAGATTTGTGATCCATGTTTCATTCTCCTCATGACCTATCCTATAACTTTGGCCAAGTGCCTCTGTGGACGTTTCCTTCCTCATCTTTTATCTCACTTGCCTGTTTAGCACTTCAGGGATGCTCTGACTCATGGCATGTACAGCTGTTTCCACAACATCTATGCTGGAGTTTGAGGAGCCAGTCTCTCACCTCCCTCAATACCACTCAAACTCCATTAATACCCTCACTGCATAGGATGCATCTCTTGAGCTCCAAACTGCTGAAACAATTAGAGAAACAGACATTTTGCCTACAATGCAATTCTGACATTTATCAGGAAACCTAGTTTGTAACGAGGGTGAACAAAGACTGACCTTCATAATGGTTATGAAGCAAAACAAAAATCGGAAATTTCCTCCTGAGTACTGCCTGAACCTTGATATTACTTAAAGACCAAGTATCTCAGTTTATGTATTTCTGGGGAAATATGGCATATCTGTAATCTCCTAAGGTTTTGTAACCCTCTACATGTAGTACTAAAAAGAGAAAGCATCAAAGTTGAAAGATAAGCATGCTGCTGTATGGCATGACCTCCCTGAGCCAGTGGCAGTGTCAGAGTTGAGCTGAGTGGTTTTCAAGTGGAGAAGACCAGCCTCTGGAGAGAGTCAGAGAGAGATTTCAGAGGAGACTTTTGCTGGAAAATAAGCTAACTGATGGAAAACGCATCTTCCTCAGGAGAAGGACTTTTGCCTGTGATTTGGGGGCAGAGAATGCAGGAGACTCAGATTCTGTTTCTGTGCTGGTGACCTCGAGTAAGGAGTTGGACCTTCCTAGGTCTATTTGTCTGGGAAACTTTGTGAAAAATGCTGTTAATAAAGCAAAAGCAGGAGGCAAAATGCCACACAGACTACCAGCGCACAGAAGAGGATGCAGACAGCTAACTTTGGCATTGCAGTGCCTGACAAGGGAGAGTGCAATCAAAGGCAGGATTCAGCTCCAGATTCAGACCTCTAGAGGTAAATGTTTCCATGTGTGCTGTGGGTCTGCGTGTCCGCTGCAGTCAGTACAGTACAGTCAATGAAGTGTTAAGAGCTGTTCTTTGAACTAGTTTAATACCATTGGTGGTGAGCTACAGCTAAGGAAACGCCAGTATCATCTCCAGGGTGGGTTGAACAGTGCTCCATATGCTACTGACTGAATCACCGCTGAATATAATCAAAACTCAGGCTGCTAGCTTGGTGTAGGCATTTCCAGATAAACACCAAGCATGAAAGCCTAAATCTGGCCTGACATATCCCAGGTTGTAGTAGCTGCTCAGTGACTAGAAGGAGATAGTTAGCTCCATGGTCCTGAAGTCAGCTGAGTGGGAATCACCAAGACCTAGCCAGAAGGAAAACCAAGATGCAGATCGTCTCTCAGCAGTTTTGTCCTGCCAGCCCTGGGTTTGTGAGCTGCCCCTCTTCACTCAGGATGTACCCCTTGGCAGGGTGTTGAGGGTGACTTGCCAATTCCTATTCATTAGAAGCTCTCCCAAGAGCCAAATGTGCCCTTTCCTAGGCAGTGGGAGACCTCAAAGTCCCGTCAGTGAACCCCTGGGTTGATAGAAACTGGTGATATACACTTTTGATTTCTGTGGGACAACCTCTCCACCCTATGAATTAACTTAATGGCAATACTAACAGCAGTCAGTCGATCAGTGTTAGGAGCCTGATCTATCCAGTATTGCTGTCAGCATGTTATATATCATGTAATCTATCTTGGCTCAGAACAATCAATACATTGCTCCAGAATTTGCTTAAAACTGTCGGAGTTGAACCAGTCATAGCAAGGGCGGAAAACTTTAGCAAAACTTCCCCTTAAGGTATGCAAACTTAAGATAATCTCCCACCACCACCATCCTTCATGAAAAGCAGCGAAGATAATGGCTAGATTCCTGTCTCACAGGTGTTTAATGAGGTTAATGGCCCCCTTATAACCAGTTTGAGATATTTGGAAAATGTTACTGCAGACTTAGGCATTGCATTATTATTCTTTCTCTTCCTTTTTGAAAGGGGAATGTACCCTTCAGAGTGTTCTGGTTTGCAACTGCATTGTTATGGTTGTTGGTGTATAAAATTGGTGCTTGGTGTGTATAATTTATAGCCTCTAAAAATGATAAATAGCCTGAGAAAAAGGAGTGATTTGTGTGTTCAGGTCCTAGGAGTTTCAAGAGGAAAGTGAATTTGTTTGGGAAAGTGTCTATAACTTCCCACAAACTAATATTTAACCTGGTGCTTAGCAGTGATGTTTCTCCTTACACTGATGGAACTGAATTTTGAAGGCATTCTAGCTCTGACCTGGCCAGTCGAGTCTGACCAGAAACAGAAGATCTTGAACATATTCTAGAAGTCTAAAACTCTATGGGTTCAGGTAGTCATAGGTATTACTGATATCACCAAGATTTTTTTGATAGGAATAAACTAGAAGTGAATATTTAACCTGGAAAAGGTGATAAGGATTGTATTGCATCTATTAGAGAAATATGGCTCTGGAACTTGTTTCCTGTTGGCATTAACTAGATTCAACAAGTCTTTAAACAGTGTCCAGAACATTTATATGTGGGACTAAATTATAAGCTTTTCTGAGAAAACAGGGTACTGGACCGCATTCTTTCCAGACCAGACTTCTGATCTGATTCATCCACATTGGATACTGGCATTCATTTGATGGGCTGAGTCTGTTATGTTGTACTTAATAAATATTAAAGCTGCCTGGATTAATGATTAACACCTAATATATTTGGTGGTTGTTGAGGAAAAGTGTCAAAAAATGTACTGTCATTAATCAGATTAACTTTACTAAGTTCTCTAAGAGGCGCTTCAGACTAAAGGGGAAGGGAAGGGAAGGGAAGGGAAGGGAAGGGAAGGGAGAGACAACTTCTGTGGAAGTGTTAGGCAAGGCAAGGCAAAGTGAGGCGAGGATTTAACTAGAAACTGTCAACAGTAGTGACTAAACCTGCCACGGGTTTTGTTTCTTCTGTTTTAGAAATGTCTTCAAATTCCTGTGCACTTTCATTGTTATTACTGTAACTAAAACATTATCTTAAGATTTTAGATCGCATTGGTGTTGGTCTCATAAAATGCTGAGCACGTCTATAACGTTAATGGAAGTTGAGACTATTCAGCAACTCACAAGTTCAGGCCCAAAATGGTTGCATTTGGTTATATAAAATGCATCAACCTCCTAACCTCATTTTACAAAAGATTCACATTGTTATGGAATCAGCTTAAATGATTCTGTCTTAATGGAGCTCTTGAGTAGTGGTTACCAGAAGCTCTTTCACAGGTCAGCAAAACACTATTATGTTGATGGCTCCTGCTGACAGAGACTAGCAAGAAACAAGTCTTCATAGAAGATAAAATGCATATTTCATTGGAGGTAGTAGAAATGTTATTCTGTATTTCAACTTGCTCAGACCTACACTGCAACACTTAACCTCATGGTAACTCTGTTCTTTCCTCTTATAAACGCATGAAGTATTCACGCAAAAAGCACTTGTTTTGTCATGAAAATGGGATGAATATATGAATCCAAAAGAAGTTTTCTAAACTTACCTGCATCATCATTTGCAGAATTCAGACAATTCTGATTATAAGAAAAAACTGTAAAGGCAGCTGCCTGGGATGGCAGCTGCACTTGGTATAAAATAGCTTCCTACATTATCCTGTTAGACCTTGTACATCCAAATCTTGTATAAAATCAACTACTGATGTCAAAGTCTGTTAGGAATTTTTTGGTAAAAAGTTCTGCTTCATCTAAAGTAAGACTTTTGCAGGAACCTACCAGGTTTATGTGTCTGATGGATCAAGGGAAGAGAATGAGCAGATGTCCCTAGTCTGTGAGGTCCATGGTGGAAGGGGATTGCCTGATGTACCTCATCTAAGAGACATGAAAGTATGGAGGTGGGGTCATGTTCCTTCAAGAGAATTTACATGTCTACAGAGTAACAAGTTTCCACCTCACAGAGACCTCAGGGCACAAACAGCTTCTAGCACACTTTCAAAATGACCACATGCATCTCAACATCCAAAGGCCGTGAAAACTATTTTGGTACCTCAACATTTGATAGCATCCAAAGAAGACTGAGGGTCTGTTAACAGGGGCATAGAGCAATTCAGCCTTGCAGTCAGCAATGAAAATAAACCAAACTCATACAATGCCAAATGAAAACAAAGGTGGGTAAGGGATCATCAAGATTTATTCAGTTGCTCAGGAGGAAGCCCAGCCCCCAGCTTGCAGAGCAATGTTATGAACTCCAGACAGAGATACCCCATGGAAAAGGATCCTACAATCAGCTCCATAGAAGCATTTAGGTGCCAAATGTCATTTGAAGCTCATAGAAGTCAATAGTCAAGGAGATGCCTGGCCCAGAGGCAGGTGTCTGCATGTCTTGGAAGGTTTAGCTTTTAAGTCTATTCCAGTTTCTTTCCCCTGGGTGCTTTGAATCATCGGAGACAGTCTTGGGTGTTTAAGAGGTCTGCATCACAGTGTCAGAAATGGTCCAGCATTTATGGAGACTTGAAGCTTTCTGAGATGGCAGTGAGAAGCCAGGGGCATGTTCTGGGGCATTTAAAAGATTTCTACATGTGAGCAAATGAGTTTAGTTAAGAAAGAGTGCCCTTGCTTTGCTCTCTTCTCTACCATTAGTAAAGTATGACTGAGTTTTGTTGCTTTGAAAAGGGCAGTATTTCAAATATTTAAAATATCACTCTCATTTTCTTCTTCTTTTTTTTTTTTTTCTTCTGGAGTTTTAAAAGGTTAAATGGAGATTTCCTATACAATTGCTTGGGTTCAATATCTGCTGAGAAACACTGGATGTGATTTGTTTCTCTCTGACCACAGTCTGATTCATGGCAATGTACAAGCTCTAACTTAGTTGTTCAAATTATTGCCTACATATATATATAAAAGGAAAGAAAAGATGGCCTCCCGTATCTGGTCTTGTTTCCATTCATTACTTGGTCTCTTCTCCCTTAGTAGAATCACTTAACAACAGTAACTCACTTGTTCTTAAACTTTAGATGACCATAAGCAGAGTAATAAAAGGGAACTTTTATAAAATGACTTTATCCAGGAACCTGCAGGGGAAAGGGAATTAACACTCTTATACCACTGACCCATTTATATTAATGGCTATATGTAGGTAACATCAAAAAGTCAACAAAGGCTCAGGAAACAAAAAAGGGGTAAAAAACCAATTTGTTCCTCATTAAGGTGCTAGAAAAGTCCAAGATAAACCTGTTTAAAATTGATCTGATAAGCTGGGGAGCTCTGATTCACTGATGCGTTTTTCTCTGCTAATGGTCCTTTGCTAATATTTATCCATTGCTTTGAGTAACTATTAATCTCCTAAGTTGAGAAACTCTACAAATGCAATTTCTGGAGCATTTAACCTTTCATGTTTGCTGCCTCCAGAGTTTGGGTTGACTTGGATATGAAGCCCTACATTTTACTTTGTTTCTATGAGCTCTAAATTGCTAAAATAATGACACAATGACTATTTAAAACTAGCTTTTCTTCTTTTTTTGTCCTCCACAAAAATATGATGTTTTTCCAAAGTGTAATGAAGTTGAATTCACTTTCCCACTTGCTCACTTCTGTCTGTTACTGAAGCTCCTTCAATTGCCATCTGCTTGCAAGTGTCATTTTTTTCCTCCATAATTTGACATCAGAAATGGCCACAGAGGTAACAGCTCAGCAGCATGAATGTCTTTCTAATGATCTCTTGGAGAAAAAAGGAAAAAAAAAGGTAGCTCACTACAAGCCTAATAATTCTAAGATCTGGCAATAAATCTTGATTTTAAAAAACTGAAAAATTTCCATAAACTTCCTCATATATGCCACCACTTCAGTTTATCTTTTCACATCAGAGCTTTTGATCCGTCTCTTTTTCTCTCTTTCTCTTTCTTTTTTTTTTCCCCCTTTTTTATTTTTTTTTTTTTTTCCTATCCTATTCTGGCCATGACAACTAAAGGCTTTTGAAAAAATGGCCAGGGCTCTGAACAAAGCCTGTTGTTGCAGGTAATTGTTGAAATATCAAGGGTATTCTGTCCTCCATTACTTAAGCTTTCATTTGTGGCTTTCATGGTTTTGAGGAATGTTTATGGCTGACAATCCTTTCTTTACGGCTCTATCCTTCAAGCTCTGGCTGATACCGCTGAGAATGACCGCATGAGTGACTGATAAAATGTCAAGATGCCATTATTTCCAGGAGAGTGTTTGGGAGCAATAAGATCCGTTTCAATTTATCTCATCCACCTGACTTTAAGGCTCCAGGTTTTACTTCTTGGACTGCTACACAGGAAAACCCCCCCCCCCCCCCCGCAACAAACAAAAAACTTACAGCTTTTAAGCGCTCCAATCTAATATTATGCAGATGGGTTATAATGGCAGCAGTGCTGTGACGTTCGAGCCATATTTCACAAAGCACGTCGGTACAATATTTTGGACTTAATTAATAATCTCTGTGAAAGCCAGTTTATGGATCGTAATAACCATATTTTAAAAATTGTGAAATACCGCAACAAAAATGCAATTCGCAAGGCAGATGGTGAAGCGGGGTCTGTAGAGCAAGAGAACAGAGAGATTTACAGTGAGTTTCAGAGTGTCTTCTGCTAGGATTTAGCTCTTGCCAAAACTGTACCACTTTTCAAATGGTCTTTGAGGGTCGCCAGACTACTGATAAATCCGGGTGAAGACCAGACAGCAAAACAAACTGCCAAATGAAATAAATAAAAATATGAATTAATGTTTTGCATAGATGGTTTTCCAGTGCAATTACTCTAAAGCCATTGCACTCATTTTAAATTAAATAGCGATCACTTGACGTAATTCAACTGTAAACTTTCTTAGGCTGCAGTTTTCTAGGATGTAGATTGGACTAGGACAGTCTGGCACTGTCTGGTACCTCTGGAAAGAACTGGCCCAATCATAATAGCGTTGATAATAGTAGTAAAAGATACCATCTGTTTAATGTGATAATACTACTTTAGCAACTTTTTTGGACTCCATTCCTCTGTGTCATCAAGCAGTTCTTGATCCTTCCATTGGGAAGTCAATGACCAGCCCAGGTGAGCCACCTCCTGTTGCTGAGGATGGTGTTGAAGAGCTCATGGGTGCTCAGATTTGTCCTTCATGGGACAGAAATGTGGTTTCACATTGAAGAGAAAGCCTGCCACTCTGACTCAGCTTTTCCAGAGACATTTCAGATACATCCTGTCCAACATGTAAGGTACTCATATGCTACAGCGATTAATCTGAGCTACAAGAATGTAATTAACTGTCATTTAACTAACAACCGCAGTTAAACTAGCATTTAAATTTGCTGAGGCGTAGATTTGATAAAAGGTCCTGAGGTGTGGCAGAACTGCTGAGGCTGACAAAAAGCTGGTCCCAGTCTTGTTTAAATTAACCAATCTGGTTTTAAAACCTCAGTCTGGTTTAAAAAAAACTTATTCTAGCTAAACACCCTGGGAGGCTGAGCTTCACACCAGCTTCTGATTCAGCCCATTTTGTTAAGAACTTTAAAAACTGGGCCGAAGTCTGAGCCCTTGGCATATTTTCCAGGAAATTTTACAAAAGGTATGTTTTCCTGCAACATCCGTGCAAAGGCAGTCTGGGCAGCTTTTTGTTTGAAAACAGAAGGAAAATCAGAAACGGAACTGGGAAGGACAGAACTTCCCACAATTCCCTTTTGATTACTAGTTTGATACTTAGTTTTCATTAAGCTGTTCAGCCTTTTTATGAATGAGATACCTTATAACAGGAGGATTCCTGGCCGCTGAGCCCAAGATTAACAAGTTTACCTAGGAGAATTCTTTTAGCCATCAGCAGGGCTGATTTGGTGTTGCCCTACACAGCGACAAGGAGGTACGAAACACATTTAATCAAGTTGTTTACACCCACTGTGAATTCCCTGCACCAGGTAAATGTCAGCAACGATGGTACAGCAGGGCAATGGAAAGTCATCACTAATTTTTCCTGTCACTTTGCTTTTACCTTTATAAAGATAATGTGAGCAGAGCTGAATTCAGTATTTTAAGCAAGGGGACAGGGTTGCCCCAAACACTAAAACAATTCTGTTTTTTTTCTCTCTACTTGTTTATGCATACTTATATGTTGTAAGGACAACCATGCAGGTAACCACATCTTTTCCACAAGTGTTGTGGTGGGAACTGATCAGAGCTTCGCTGCTGCAGGCAGCCCAGGTGGGAACCAGGACCAGCCCAGCACAGATGTGCGGGGACAGAGACAGCAAGAAGAGCTGAGCATCTGCTGACTTTGGGCACGGCAGAGGGCATTTATGGCAGATGTGACGGAAGACTTTGACAATCAGTTCTGCTGAGAGGGCCTGGCTCCTTAGAGTGATAACTGCTGACCCATACTACTCTTGCAGCTGCAGCAGCTAGACCTGGTTTTCGAAGATTCAGGAATAAACCGACATGACTTTGACCGCTTTACTAGACCCTCAGTGATCAGCTGCCTTACTTAATTGCTACTCAACCAGGGCTGGCCTTGTTTGCAGGTAATTTGACAGATGAGATTGTGGAAGAATCATGTT
The DNA here is from genome assembly GCF_001431845.1 of Calidris pugnax. Lineage (NCBI taxonomy): Eukaryota > Metazoa > Chordata > Aves > Charadriiformes > Scolopacidae > Calidris > Calidris pugnax. The sequence continues at coordinate 3,366,443 of NW_015090911.1, read as the reverse complement.
CTTTTCTGCCAGAGAGCATCATTCTCTTTGCCATATAAGAATTTCATCTGCTATCACCACCCAGGCTTCTTAGTGCCTCTGAAGACCTTCTGGGTCTTCCTGAACATTGAATTGCTACTGTGTTAAGTAAAACCTGTTTCTGTGAAGCTGTTCAAGCTTTCTAGCTGTAATTCTCAAAAGATTATTTCTTCTGTGCTCAGCTTAGGTACGCCAAATATTTTGGTTTTATTTAGCCCTGTTTAGAACACTGAAACATCAGTTTTGGGGCTCAGAAGTGCACATGAGGTGATCAAGTTTACTTACCAGATACCATTTTTACCTTCCAATGACATTTTGGACAGCAAGTAGAAAACCTGTCAATATCCTTAGAGAATCTGCTCATAGATCTCTGGTTTGATTTTTCAAACTGAAACAACTGGATACACATTCAACAGAACACTCCTCTGAATCTAAAATGGAGCCCTAATGGTTATTGCTCATAATTGCATCAGGAAGTCTCCTCCGGTATCAGGGGCTCACTTCCTTTAACAGACAGGTTGGATGAAAGCTGGTGAGGGAAGTGAAATTGGTCACAAAGCAGATTGAGGACAGAAAGAAGATTCCTGACTTCCACTCCTGTAATTTGGTCTCTAGAGCATTACTTATTTTTCAAGACCAAAAGCCTGAGCTCATGATAACTCCTACTTTAGCAATACAAATATTTCACTTGGGCTTAACCTATACTGGGGCTGTTAATGAAAAAAAAGTTATAATCAGTAAAATGGAGCTTCAAACTTTCTAAGGACCATCTATTGCTGCTGCTGGGTTTGGTTCTGCCATGTACTTCCATGCAAGTCTTCCTGGTTAGTCAGGGTAGCAGAATAAGGTCCAGGTACATTTAAACTTATGCCAGACAATAATAACTTACTTCCTGGGCATGCGTCATCTCTCTAACCAGATGCACTTTAAAATAGAGCAGTCGCTTATACTACAAAAAAGGCTTTTTTTCCTTATGTGAATAAAAAAAAAATAATTGAAAACCACTTACCTGGTCAACATTATTTCATAGGGTGCTGAAGTATAAATCAGACACAGTGCGACCTTCATAGAAATTTCAGATTTATTTACAGTGGTTTGCACTGATCGCTTTATCTACAAGGAGCTCAGTTTCCCCTTGGTGACTCATAAGTAATGTGGTCCACGCAAACCCGTGTAAATAGATCCAATATTTCAAGGAAGGTCATGCTATATACTCTCTCTGTTTCTCAAGAATAGATGATGGCTTACTGCAGGGCTGATACGACATTTATCTTCATGAGTGAGGAGGTTGATTGTGTGGCCCAAAGGGCAGTAGTCATGGCTGGTGGGCACCCAACGGGAATGAAACACACCCCATAAAACTCTCTATTTTTGTGTCTACGTGATGAAAGCTCCTTACTTTCCAGATAGTCTGCAGAATACACTTAATGGTAAAGAACAGTTTTCTTTCACCATGGGCAAGAGAAAGGAGGTAAATCCTTGTATTTCCAGGCTTGAGAAGACCTCAACCTGCCGTGGGAAAGGAAGAAAGTTCTCTTGTGAGAGAAATTTCTTCAACCTTCCTCTGAAGCCTCCTTTGTTCTTGCCAGATACTGAATGAGACTGACCACGGGCTTCATGCCAGCATGCCAGGATACAGCACTGCCTGTATCACCTCCCTTCTGCAGACAAATTCAGATCTACGGGCAGGATATATCACCTGGGAAAGTGCAAATCCACAGAAATGGATACAGTGCTATGCTCTTGGGCTTTTATTTTCAGTTTCGTATGCATTGGTGTGATTTTTCTTCTAAAGTCTTACCTTTTCAAATATTATGATGTCATGAGACATGTACTTTACTATAACACAACACCAGTGTGCTGAAGAGTTTCCAGCTTGGTGTCACAGCACCTACTGATTAAGATGTTCTCTGAAGGAATATCTTCTAATACCATGATGAGTGTAAGCATCCATTCTCTTCCTCTGCTGTGCTTTCGAATGGACATGACAGTGTCAGACTCCTTGGAGCTGGAGATCTCTAGACATGTACAGCACGTGTCTTCTGCACATTGAAACCTCCCATAATACTGGCAGCATTATTTTAATTGCCCTGTCAGGGCAATTTTTCTTTCATGAAGAGTCATCTGAATAGACTGAGCCCTCATACAAAAAATAATTACTCATCAGTTAAAAGATATTCCTACAAAGTGTAATGATTTTCTCCAAGTTATCTAGATCATATCACATTTTATCATCCGGGCAATATCATATTTATGAAGAATTTCAATCAGTAATCCAGATGTTCTGTCTTGTGTTATCTTTTAATTTTGTTTTCTGTATAAAATAATGGGTCTATTTTTTTCTTGAAATATTTGCCTAGGACTCTGGAAATCAAGATTTAAGTGGTGGTTGTTTTTGTTTTTTCCAACATGTTTTCCAGGTGAACTTTGTGGTATTCTTCCAATTAGGTGTGAAGCATTTGCAGGTGGTGGGTACCTACAGCTGATTTCTCTGTGCTTCAGCTTCTCATTTAAAAAAAAAAAAAAGATAATGAATGTTATTTCCTTTTCCTTATTTCCATTACTATTTCAATCTTAGCGTTGCCTGTTAGAACTCATCTGTGCCGACCCTAGTATAAGGGAAGAAAGTAATAAAAATACCTTCCTCCCAAAAGAGAGATTTTGAAAATAAGCACTGTTATGCAATAACAAGAATATAAATCTCCATCATGTTAAAAATTTAATTGCCATAAATAAAAGATTATCACCATGATCTCAGGCCATTCCTAGAACTTTTAGGACTGTATCTGTGAAAGAAGTAACGTGCATAATGCCATTGGCCCACTGCATTTTAACCAATCTTTGCTCTGCGTGTTTTCCAATCACTGACTGTGGCACGGTCTCCTAGTGTATGAATTTGTGTCACTTAGTCCATGTTTATTTCTAAGAGAGATGGGGGAAAAAAACAACCCACAAGGCAGTAATTCAATTGTTCAGGAGCCTCAGCCAGGTCTGACAGATGGCGAGGAGAAAGGCCAGCTCCTGCTGACTTTTGCAGTGGGTGGGAGAGAAGCACGGAGGGCATGAAGATCAGAAGGTGAATGAGCTGCCCCCAGAGACAAAGTAGATGACCTTAGGGTGAGGGAAAATAGAAAGATTATTTAAAAAAAACCAACAAACCTACAAAAAATCAAGACTGCTGTTCAGGAGGAACCTGAGTGACCTTAGAAATGTCAGCAAATAGGAGAGAAGTTGCCAAAGTAGGCAGGTAGTTCTTAGAGGGTTTCTCAAGACAGTATGCAGGACTATGATAGGCCTGTTAGATGGTGAGGCTGTTGAGATTGACCTTGCACTGATGGTACCTGCTGGGATCTCTGTTTTAATTTCAGCAGGGCAGTTGCATCTTATTTGGATTCCTTTGCAAAGTAAATGGAGGTGTATGAGTTCTGCAAAACATTTCCTGTCAGCAGTCCTTCAAAAGTTGAATGAATACTCTGCAGCACCACTTGGCACCCTGTGGAGCTTGTTGTCTGCAAAAAACATGAAAAACAGAGTTTCACAAGCACAAACATTTCCAGTTCTTTTTCAAAGTGGCCATGTGACTTTTCTAGTTGAGAGATTTGTAGACAAGCATCATCTATGGGCAGGTTCTTGCAAATAGCCCGTTATGGAGTTTCTGAAGTGTCAGGTCCTTGGCTACTCTTAGAGAAGCGATGCTGGAGGAGAGACACAGCTGTCAGGTATAGCAATCTATAAGTTTAGCAGATGAAATTTTATATATAAGAATAACTACATAAATACCCACTGGCAGCACTAGTGGTCACCATGACAACATTTTAAAATAAACATGGGTGGTTCCGAATCTGGGACAATGGGTCATATACTGGCTCTTGGGGACAGACACTCTGACCACAGCTCAAAGGCCAGTGCTGGCTGGCATTCTCCTCCTGACTCCCCTTTTGTGAGACCCCTGCACAAAATGCAGGGCTGAAGCAGTTTCACAGCATCTTTGCTGCCCTCTGACCCTCTGCTGGACCCACCAGGCCATGCTGGGCTGTGGGGTCATGGTCCTGGACAGGGTCGGTGGCAGCTTACATCACGTAGGTGCCAGGAGATGATGTGTCAGGAGATGACTGCCAGGGAGGAGATACGTCCTAGGGGATTCAGGAGCATGGTCAGGAGGCAGAGAGGCTGCATCGGTGCTCCAGCTGTCACCTACTGAAGGACCCACCTTGCAGAGCCTTACACAATCCTTATATAGGTTATACATACAGGACAACCTTATAGTTACCACACTGTGGAGCCTGGAGTTGATGTCAAAACAATATAGACAGAATAAGCAAAAGACAAATTTGGCCCAATCCATCTTGGGGGCTGTGACCAGTGCAAACCTGTCCAGCAGTCCAGAGCAGAAAAGAGAAGAGATATTAAAAAACTGGAAAACCTCTGCAAAAAAAAAAAAAAAAAAAAAAGGATACACAAGCAGAAGAGAAGGAATGGTGAGTGGTACAGCCCGTATGGACACCACGGATGTGCTGAGCAGCAGGTCCCTATGCACTGGGAAGGAATGCACTGCAACACAAAGGTGCTCTCCTGCCTGCGGAGCATTCGGCATCAGGTGGGTTAATTTAGCAATGTCGCACTCAGAGCATATCCGAATGTTCCACTGGTCGCTCTTGAGTTACTCTGTGTCTCAGGTGTACTCTTCAAGTATCTTAAAAGGGGTAATGATTATTTTTTTTTTTTTTTCCTGGAAGTGAGTACATCCAGGCAGATATAATTTTAATATAAAGGGAAAGTTTACTAGAATAGAATTTAAGAATATTAAAAAGGGATTTGGTTCCGAGAGAAATATTAGCAGTAAAGGCAAGGATAAGGATTTTGGAGAAATTTAATTAAAATTTAATCTTCTTTCTAATTAAATTTTCTTTTAATTAAACTTAAAATTAAATTCGCTTTGTTTAATTGGAGGAATTTAAAAAGTATTACCTTAGAGTGTCAATCATTTTTTTTTTCACACTATAAAAAATAGTTTACCTTGGTTTGCCTAGTTTAAAAGATGAGATTTCACACTGAGTGCAAAAAAAAAAAAAAGGTAATAAAAACATAACATTTAAATGTAAATCAATTTACTCCTCAGTTATCTTCCACCTCTTTTCCCTCTCCCCCTCTCCCATCCCTCTTACCTGCCATTTTGTAAATAAGGACAAAACATTTTTCCCCCTTGGGAGCCTGTCTGGGTAGCCAGGGGATGTCCTAACCCTTTTGACATCTGGGCCACACACTTACTACTGGACAGAGTTCTGGTCCATGACAGGACTTTGCTTGATGCCATTAACCATTTCCCTGCTTTGACAATCATAATTTCTCCCTTTTTTGTTTGTTTGGATTTTTGAGGAGGATGGGTGATGCCTAGGGACAGGAAAAAAAACAAAGGAACAGAAGGCTCCTCTGAGCTAGTGATGCTCAGGATGGGTCTGCGCCAGCATCACTCGGTGACAGGGCAGTCCCCTGGTGCCCTGCGCCTTCCAGTTGCTTCTCAAACTTCCCGTTTTCTGTCCTTTCCCTTCCCTGTCTCCAAAATGCTGGAGTATGCCTCATTTTACCTGAAATTTGCCTCCTTCTTCTTTCCACTTTGATTGCGTCCTTGCTGGCTCTCAAGCCCTCCCCTCTCCTGAAAGCCACCTGGCCAAGGCCATTAGAGATCTCATGTCATGAGCTAAAGCAAAAAGTGTTTTTTCTGGTCTCAGTTTTCTTGATCTGTCTTGCTCCCTTCATCCACTTCCTCCTCCTCTGCTTCCACTTTACTGATGCGGATGATTCTTGTTGCAGATCAATGGATACATTGTCATGACTCCTTGCACCCGATTCCTCTGCCTTTAGATAGGCATCTTACAGGTTTTTGCAAGGTGCCCTCTTTTCACTCCCTTATCCCACCTCTTGGCCTTGTTCAAGTTCACAGTTACAGCCATGCGGCCACTCTCTCTGTCTTTTGCTGGTGGCCAGATGTAGCCCCTCTTCCTCTCAGACTTCTCTCCGTCTGCATTTCTTCTGCTTCCATTTTTTCCCTCATTTGTTCCTAAACCCTTCTTTTTCATTTTCCTTTCTCTCTTCTGCATCCTTGTGTTACCGGGAGCGTGCCATCAGTGCAGTCAAAGGCAACAACATGCAGCAAAGGTTCAGATCATGAATCCAGTGAACCTGGGGTGATCAAACAGAGAGGTCACTCGAACCCTACTTTGTGGAGCAGCCTCTCAAACCATGCAAAGGTGCAACCTTCCCAACGCTCTACAAAAAAGCCCTTGGACTTCAGTAATACCTTTTTTTCCTGCCTTGAGAAAGTCTTGGAATGATCTCTGCCCTCAGAGGAAGTATGACACTTTGCTTTTCATACCATCAAACCCAGCTTTTCCTCGGCATCAGTGTTGTCCTGGGTATGAACGGAGGCAGGCTTAAGGAAGTTGAAACCTTGGAAAACATGTGTTAAACAAGGAATAAAAGAGACAGAGCCAGAAAACCAGTAAACTAATGGTCACTCATTTTTGTGCTGTGCTGTTTGTGCTTTGAATGGCTGATATCATGGAAATATGAATCAAAGTAAGGCGAGTGGGATGTCACAATAATCAAGATGGGAGATCGCAGAACTGGAGAGTGTCTGAGTCTGAATTTGCCAAATCAATTGATAAAAAACAGTTTTCTCCATAATAATATAATCAGTCTCCTGTCTAAATATTTCAGGTGCTGAAATTGCCTTCTGTACTTGAATTTATAATAATAAGAAATAATAAAAAGCTCAAGCAAAAGGATTAAGCAAGAATGAGCTGCATGTACGTGCTCTATGCAAATTGGTGACACCTCCATATTCATAATTCATTGCAAGCAGTTGAAGGTAAATAGATTTTTATTTTTATTCCCTGTGAATTTCTCACATAATCAGGAACTATCTCTTTAGAATATTTTCCCCCTCTTGTTTTATTTAAGTTGAGAAAGAAAGTAAACAAACAGATGACTGTAGCAGCTCCTGATCTCACACTGTATGAGATGCTGATACCAAGGCTGTAAGACCCTGTTTGGATGAATCCTTTCTTCTTGGCTCTGTCCCAAAGCAGAGCTGGGGCTGGGGACCTGCAGATAGGGCATTGAGAGGGGGGGCTATCCCCCCACATTGCATTGGTTTCAAAGGTTGTTAAGGGGGAGTGATGAGGGAAGGGTGTTTATGGTGTCCCATGGCCTCACCGTGTTTTCTATATTAAGATCTAATATGATTTTTAAAAAATAATTAAAGCAAAGCCATAAAAGCAGTGCAGACCAGGAAGACATGTAAAGACATAGATAGGGGACCACAGTACATCCTTAGTTGGAGCGCTGTGTATAACAGCATTTGCGAGCAAGAAAGGGAAAGAATTCAAATAAACACTTTTATCTTGATGACCCTTAAATGAAAGGACAAGGAAACAGTATGATCAGCTAGCAAAACATTGGGAAGATAAGAGCTCTTTGTCAGCACGGAGGGCCTGATTCTCCCTTTCTCCCTTCCGTTGTCATTTGCATCTGTGCAAGGAGAATGACAAATTGCAGCAAAGATGATACCAAATCAGATCAGTTTAAACCAGTTGCTGTTTTGCACGTGCTTTAATGACATTACAAGGTGAACACAGTTGACTCAATCCCAAAAAGTGATTAGTTGATTTGAAACCCAAGCTACAGTTGTATTAAGAATTAAAAAATAGTTTTTCACATTGCCAGAATGGAAACAAAAGACCTAGTACTGCAATATAATGATAAAGGGAATATTGGAATATCATTAGATACTTAAATAAACAGTTCCTCAAAAGTACATATTTAATTTTCAGACTTCTGTTTCCTTTTTGGTGTCTTAGGATAGTAAGATATTTCTACCATGAGTTGCTTTCTGTTTTACACAAGTTCAGTTTTATCTCAATTATCCACCATGTAAAAACAAAATAACCAAAAAACCCCCCAAAGTCCTTTATAGTATTTCCACAAGACTAATATAAAGCAGATGTATCCTGCTGAGTTCACAGTATATTTTAAACAAAATGACCCCAGTGTTGTTCTGGATCTTACAAATGCTGATATATATGAATACCTTTCCATGGGGGAGCATTCTCAGGAGTATCCAATGGGTCAGGCTTTCCCTGTTTGAAATGGTAATCATATGCGTGGGGTTGTTTTTCAGTTTCATTTAGGTCCTTTTTAAGTGTTTATTTTTGCAGTACTTTGTCCTATATTTTGGTATTTTTTCTGTACATTTCTCAAGGCAACTAAAAATAATACATGGCAATATTTGACTCTTGTATAGCATTGACTGTGACAGTCCTCAGAGATACAGGCGTATATTGGCTGCTGCCGTGTGGTAAGTCTCCAGAAGTGAATCATCAGATGTATATAAGGCATGAAGGAACACCTGCCCAATTTTCAAAAGTAATGTAGGATCTGATTCTAAAAAGCATATGAAGGGGAATTTGTGGAAAATATAAGCACCATGAGGACAAAATCCAGAACTCTTTCCTTCCTCCACTGCCAGCTTCCCTTGGGGGTCCCTAAGGATGGGATTCAGCTTGAGTGAGAATTTAGACATCTGTGTCTGCACCTGAATTTAGATGTCTACAGTGTGTCAGTGGGAAGTATGCAGCTGTATAAATCTAGCTTGAGTTGTACCCAAAATGTCTAAATGAGAGCACTCCTCACACTCCCCAGCTAGACAAGGTGGACATCAGCTTCCATCTAACCTCTGCTTTTATCTGGAGGCAGCTGAACTCTTCTTAAACCTATCTGTATTTGACACTCAAAGAGGAAAGAGAAAAGATTATCCTTTTTTCCCAGATTTTGATTTTTTACCTATCCCGTTCTGAGATACTTGGGTGTCCCAACATCCTGGACTTCAGGACCTACATAATCCCATCATTCAGACAGAAGAGCCAAAGAATTGCCCTCACCTTCTGAAGTAAGTGGTGTCTAGATTTGGTGTCTAAATGGGGATGGCTTTGTCCACAGAGTGGCTCACTGTGGGAGCTAGACATCCCAGTTGCCTGGTCAATCCTTGTAGAGAAAGCTATAAGTGACCTGTCTCCAAATTTATCCATAAAGGCATGAGAGAGAAATTCAGGCCCAGGAACAAAAAGCCTATTTTTTGCAGCAAATACATAGTTGTCTATGTTGGACTGACTGTAGGTATTTAGGGAATTTGATCCTCTAAGATTTATAAAAAGGCAGTATTGACTTTGTGCCCCATCCAGGGAGGAGGCAATTAGTGTGGACTGGTTCGTGTCCATAGCTTTCAAACTGCCACCCACACTCAGCACAATTCAGACACAGTGAATATATTGAGTTTACAATATAGATGCTTAAACTAATTATCTTTTCTAATTAATCCCTTTTTCTTATTGAAAGAAAGTGTTTGTGTCCCACATAATAATCTGGCCATCAGTCTTTTGGTGTGAACCGGGTTGGCAATACAAAAAAACCTCTTTGAGTTTCCTCAATATTTCATTTACTTTGGCGAATGTGTCTAAGTCACTAGGTTAATGTGAGCATTTTGAAGAATATTACTTTTTCTCTTGCTGATCTGTATCCATACCCATATCAGCTGGGATAGGAGGAAGGATAGAAATTTAATTTTACATATCCCAGTTTTATACCTTGACTGCAAACAAAAATGCCCCCTCCCTCTTGGCAGTGTACACGGAGGTGGGGTTTTGACAGCGGCCTTTAATAGACTTTCAGAAAGCACGGCTGGAAAAGACCTATGAGGTCATCTAGTCCAGTTCATAGCCAGAGCGATAATTCAGGCTGTTCTCACCAACAGAGGTGATGGTACTCAGTGGCAAGTCAGACATAAATTCCAAGTCAAAGATCCCTAAATTTTGCTGCATGAGATTCAAGAAGATAGAAAGTCTGGAGCAGCTTCAATTATTTTTGATAGAGGTTTTTATTAAATTATTTCTACAAGCATGAATAAGGCAGTAAAAAAGCAGATAAGTATTTAACTAATTTATTTGTCCATTTAAGAAGGTTTGTTTAGTTTTTTGTTCATTTTATTTTATTTAATAATTATTGGTCATATATTTGGATTATGAGGTGCAAAGATGGATAAGGTTGCTTTTTCTAAGGGATCATGGCACTTTGAGTGGTGTGGCAGGGAGCCGAGTGCTGAGGTTCCAGGATCATATCAATATTGGTCAAGTATTAATGCATCATTAAACAGAAAAAGTTAAGCAAGGGTTATATTTTGGATGTTATTAGGTTTTGATAACATGCTTGTTATCATACAAGCATAGAATGGTTCGGGTTGGAAGGGACCTTAAAGATCACTGAGTTCCAAAGCCCTGACATGGGCAGGGACACCTCCCACTGGGCCAGGTTGCTGAAAGCTCCATCCAGCCTGCTCTTAAACTGCTGTATGAGACCACCGGAGATGCAGTCAGGTGTTACTACATCTGATATCACTCATCTTTCATATCACGTTTCTGTGTGGCTTTTCCACCCCCCTTCCCCCATGGTTTTGAGCTTTGAAACATTTTCTTTGTAAAACCAAACTGTGGATGGCAGAGAACAACTTAGAAGCAAACGGCAGGTTCTCCACACCCTCTGGATGGCAATTCAAGGGCTTTATGGATCTCCATGCATGCTGGTCTGTCTGTCCAACCTTTGTCTCCTCAGAGCTTAGCTGTTCCAGCAGGAGATACATATATAGAGACATATGTATATTTTTAATTTTTCTTTTCCCCATATGTGTGCAAGAGATGAATCACCCAATCCACAGCACAGTGAACCCAAACCTTTCCTAAGTGAAATTGTGGAGGGGAGGGGAAGGAAAGGGAAGAGCTCCCTCTCGCCCACCCCTTGGGAGGAGGATGGAAGGCGGTGTGATGGTCCTGTCGTGCTTGGCAGGCGCCCTGGGACGGCAGCAGCGTACCCACGCCAGGCTGTTCAGGGCTGAGTGGGTGTGCTGCGTTCTTGCTTTGCCTGGAAATTTCACATTTGTTGAAATGAGCATGCATATTTAAAAAAAGGTGTGTGTGTGGGCTGATGAATCACATCTTCTGTCAAAGACTCCAGACACCAAACTAGAGCTTTGCTGAGTGTCTGGAGCTCTTTACCCATCTTTCATCTTTCGCGGGTTTTAATCACTCACAGAATTTTTCTTAATGTCATACAAATGTTCCTTTTATCAACTGCTTTCCAAGCTCTTTCCCTTTCACCCACCCAGCCCTGCTCCTCTCCCCCTTTCTCCAGAGGTGCTTTCTGACGTTCATCACCCTCTCCTTATTTGCCATCCCAGCTACTCACTTAGTTATTCTTCCACAGAAATGCGACAATTAGGGCCTTATTCAAAGCTTTGCTCGGTGAGACAATATTACTGATTTACAAGTGCGTGTCCCTGGAGCTTGTGGAGGTGACTGGTGTCTGCTTGCCTTATGCTGCACCTGCCACCTTGGGAAGGGTGCAGGGAAGGAGAAAGAAGGCATGAGCCTCCCAGAGACTAGCTAAAGCCTAATCTCCTTCCCAGCCCATCTCTGACTCACAGACAGACATAGCCCCAAACTGAGGAGGTTTTAACTGGTTTTCTAGAGGCAGAATTTGTGGTGATAACACGTGGTGCTGGGGAGGGAGGGTAAAGTGGATGCTGTTTTCCTTGATGTTTCAGAATTGGGTTCATCTTCATGGTCTCTCTCAAGCAAGGATGTAACCAAAGCTTTCCAGGGAAAGGAAGTTCTCTGAATGGCCAAAACCAGAATAACAGGCCTGTGGCCATGGTGACAAGCTAATCTAAAAGCAATATAAAACCCTCCCAGCCCATGTTGAGTGAAGGATGTGCTGAAGCTGCAGCAGGATTACAGACCTGACCCTGCTCTGAAGAAGGTCTCACATTGAAGCCTTGTAACAAGGCCAGGGCTCAGATCAGCACCCAGTTGGTCTCTCCTCAGCCATGGGCTCTGGGATGAGGCCACGTGTCCCATGACCCTAGCGGGGCTGGGACACTCACTCATTAAGAGATATGAGCACTGAAGGCAGTCACACAGGCATATTAATTGGCCATATTTGTATTACTAAATGAAACAGTGTTGGACTCTGCAGCTTTATTGTCTACACTATAAATTGATTATAGAATCATAGAATTGTCCAGGTTGGAAGGGACCTTTAAGATCATCGAGTCCATCCATTAACCTAACACTGCCCAGTCCAACACTAAACCATGTCCCTCAGCACCACATCTACCCATCTTTTAAATACCTCCAGGGGTGGTGACTTAACCACTTCCCTGGGCAGCCTGCTCCAATTTTGATAACCCTTTTGGTGAAGAAATTTTTCCTAATATCCATCCTAAACTGCCCCTGGTGCTGCCTGGGGCCATTTCCTCTTACCCTATCACTTGTTACTTGGGAGAAGAGACCAACCCCCCCATGCTACAACCTCCCTTCAGGTGGTTGTAGAGATCGATAAGGCCTCTTGATGGTGCATTTTCATCTCAGGCAGACAGGCATTCCCACAGACGTTGGTGTCCATGCATGTTTTGGACATTATCATGGGGCAGGGATCACTCCCAGAGTCAGTCTGGATTCCACAACCCGGCTGTTGGGGGGCTGGAAGGTTCCGTACTGACGTGAGCTGTTGCACACCAACTGCCCTCAGTGTCACGCTGTGGACTAAGGTGCATTTAATTTAATAGCGTGGACAAAGTCACAAAATCCAGCTTTTCAGCAGACTAATCCGTTTGGGCAGAGGACTGCTCTCACATGGCTGCATTGACTCTGATTCGGAAGATGGCTCAATTGGTCCTGTCTCAGATCTCTGCCCAGACTCCAGTGCCGTGCAGACATGGCTTTATAGCTCCTGCTTTCCATTTCCAGAACTAAACTCAGAAGTCTATGATAATTTTCTTCAAAGGGTTGGATGTGCCCTTCACATTTTGCCTTTGATTTGTTTATTAAATTCTTTAATTATTTTTTTTGGTTTTTTTCCACAAATTGTGGACACCACTTAAAGGCAAGTCATCAATTTAGCTGGCAATCCCAGGCACATCAAATATAAGCTCTTCTGCAGGGGAGAAAGATGTTTTTCATAGCAACCTGTAAGGGAGAATCTGTCCCCCAGTACATAAAGACTAAGTGCTCTTTTAATGGCTTTGACTTTTGGAGCAAAGGCTCAGTGAGTTGTAATTAGAGCTGGTCATTTGTTTTTAATGAAATCATTTTCCACAGGGAAAAAAAAATGCAGCTTTGCCCAAATCAAAACATGTTGTGAAAATGTGCTGATTTCAGTGACATTTTTATGGGAGTAAGTCCAAATGAATCATTTCAATCTTCTCCTTGCATTTTGATAATGTCAGAATGTTTCATTTCAAGAATATTGAAACATTTCATTTTAGCAATGCAGTAAGAGAGAGCTGTGGAGCGCTGAGTAATCTTGTCTCCAGGATTTGTAAAGCAGAGATTTTAAAGTAACAAAATATGGTAGGGCCTGAACCTGTTTCTCCAAAGCCAATTCAGATATGGTTGTCCCTGTATTAGGCAGGTGGGGTCCTTGATATCTCCCGAGAAAGCTACAAGGAATGAATGCAGAAGAATTACTGGAATTTACTAAGAGAATTTGATGTTTAATTGGAGAAAAGTAACAAAAAGCTGAGTACAAGCAACTAGCAGAATTTTCACTTTGCAAGGGTTTCTTTCTACATATACATGCTTTTTTTTTTTTTTTTTTTGAAGGCTTCTGCATCGCTGCTTGGGCATTGCAATGCTTTTTATGATCATGTTTTTTTTTTTTTTTTTTTTTGTAATGAACCTCACTTTGAAAGGAAACAAACCCAAACAACCCCATCTATTTCAGAAGACAGGGAGCTACTCAGAAGTAGCCATTGACTTTCAACTTTATGTTTTACCTTAGTCTGAGGTCACTTTCCTCTCACAAACAAGATTTTCTGGTCTGTTTGGCCATCCTCTCTGCCAAGCTGTTTCAGGAGCCTCGACAATCTGCGAACGCCTGCTGATGTTCTTATCTCAGCTTCCCTCAGTGTATGCTGCTCCCCAAATCAGTCAAGTTTCAATGTATTATGTGTAACCAAGGTAATTTATAAAAATGTAGGTAAGGAAAAACCTAAACAATTAGAAATTAATGGAGGTAAGTGACCTAAGTGCAGTCTTAGAACCCTAAAGGAAGTAGTTAACCTCTGTAATCTAAAAGAGGTTATTAAAGGACTGTTTTGAATGGAGTAATCAATGAACACTAGGAATATTAAATCACAATTAAATTCCATTATTTGTCAGCATTAACCCAAATGGTCTTGTTTTCTTTTTAGCTGCCATATTTGAAATCATTTGGAATCTAATTGGAAACACTGAAAACAAATTAAATGACAATATTCCATTTATTGCATCACACAGGAAAGTTTAAAAAAAAAAAAAGGTTTCAAATAAACTTTACCAACAGTGTTTGGTAAGTTTCCTAATATCCATGAATGGCTTGGGATATGAACGTGGTTGCACAAGTTATGTGTACACATGTACCTCCAAGTTACCTCTAAAGAAGCTTACTCACTCCTGGAGAGTGTACAGTTTGACCTGGGTTTATTTCAGTGTCTTTAGTGATCCATGTTTAATTTACTGCTGCCACAGCTGTATCCCTGGAAGCATCGAGCTAGTACGTTTAACCCTAATTTAGGCATGATGACATGAATCACACTGAGCCGTGACTGCAGGGCAAAACTGGCCTTGATCTTGTCCTAGAAGCAACATCACACAAGAAAATAGCTCCTTCTTGGTGCTTTGTCAAGCCTTCTTCGTCTCCTTGTTCTTTTTTTTTTTTTTTTTAAATGTTGAAAAAATTGGAGAAAAAAGGGTGAATTGCAAAAGCATTACACTGAAAGACATCGTTACATTGGAAAAATGAAGTAGAGTTTGCTGTTGTCTGGAATCAGAAAGGTTTATAGTCTCCCCTTGTTCGGTTCCACTGGTGGAGTGTCATACCGCTTTTTGGGTAAGGAGGGATTTAAATGTGAGCTTCTGTCATAGTTGATTGGTTTGGCATCTTGATGGGATAGTCCTTTCTGAGTTGTCAGTTTATGAATATATAATCCTTTAAGGCACATGTAATAGGGAATTAATTGCTTTTGCTCTTTGGGAGGACACATTCAGCATATCTTTAGAGTTTTAACACTTTATTCTTTCCATTTTCTTTTCTGTCTATTTAATGTCATCAGTTTATAATATGAGTGGAAATTCTATTCGAAATAGGTCAAAATACTCTCATGTCTTTTTTTTTTAAAAAAGTCTTTCTAAATATGGATAATTGTTAGAAAATTTCAGACCTTAATGATCACTAATGTTATTGTCCATCTTTACCAATCTACAGAACAGAGATTCTTTGTTCTCCTAAGTTTAATAAGGAAGCTATTACTTACATACCAAATGCATAATGAATTCTGCTATGAATAACAATATGCTAATGCTCACATAACTTATATTAGTAACTAATGATCACCTCTAATAGCACTGCTATATTTGTGTGTAAACCACCTTCCTATTTATGTCGCAATTACATCATGTGTCTGTTATTTGAAACTCGCATTTAAATACAACACATTTCCAAATAAGCAAATATATTTATGTAGCTGGGTGCAGGCAGGCACAAGCTCATTTCACACATCCACTGAGCTAGGCAAATGGTGGCTCACATGGCACTGGGCTCTGTCATCTGGTACAAGTTCATGGCTTAGGAAAGATTGTGGGCTAGCATGGCTATAGTGTGCCTAGTGTGTCTGAAGTGGCTTGCTTCTGGCCACCTGAAGAGTGCCAGTGGACTTCCTTTTCATTTCTGTCTGTCTACAAGTACAAAAATAGCTGCGATGTAAATGCCATGTCATATGTGGTGGTGGAGTGGTTTCACTGAATTTCACTGAATTTTAGAGTTGGCAGGGACCATAGAGATCATCTAGTCCAACTCCCCTGCTGAAGCAGGATTGCCTAGAGCTTGTCAGAGCATGTTACTCAGGACTGCATCCAGGCAGGTCTTGAAAATCTCCAGAGAAGGGGACTCTACAACCTCCCTGGGCAGCCTCTTCCAGGGCTCTGTCACCCTCACTGGGAAGAAGTTTTTCCTCATATTTGAGTGGAACCTCTTATGTTCCAACTTGTGCCCGTTGCTCCTTGTCCTCTCACTGGGAACCACTGATGGTTTGGTGCTCTCTCTGCCATCAGAATTATCTCACAGCAAGGAGAACTGGAGCCACATTATGTGGGAGCCATTCATACCAGGACATTGCTTTTGCTGCCTGTCCCCACCTGCGGAGATGCGGTTGGTTAATGACTAATGAGCATATAATGATGAGGAGCCAGAAGACACCATCCTACTGCAGGGGTGCTGTGGATAAACAAGGCTCAGAGGGTAATGGAGAAGAGCAATTATCCGTGTTTTCCATACTGCTATAGGAAAGCACTTGAATCTCTTGAATCCCTTCTAATACAATAGAGAGAGCCTTTCAAGAAATTTTACAATTGTTTTCCTTGTGCATTTCATGAGGAGAGAAAAGAAAGCTCAATCAGTTCCTGTGGCCTTGGAAACCAGATTCTATACATTTTCTGCCTATGAGATCCTAGGAAAAATCATTTAATAACACTCCTTAACAAAAATGAGATTCCTTCTTTCTTCCTTTCATTTCTCTGGGAGGAAACAGAAATTGCCTGTGAATTTCTGTAATTACCCCAACCGCTCATTCAATAGAACATTTAATAAAATAATAACAATCCTTCTAAATGTAAAATTACTTATTTATTATTCCTTAAGCATCACATATATAAACATATTTATAAACATTTCTTCAAATTTAGGAAAGGGACACATAACTTTGTCCCTGCCTACAAATAAATCATTGTAATTGTGTTAAGATGTATTGTCATATCAAGACAGAGGGTTAGGCCTCCTAACAAAGCCGTTGCTTTTTGACTTTACCATTTTGAATCATTCAGTTTTGACTTTCAGGTTATACTAAAATACATCTTTGATATGCTAGACAGAATGAGCTGCTTAAATCTCTCACTGCAAGGCATTTCTCTAAACTCCCTAATATTTTTTGCTGGCTCTTCACTGCATACTTGACAATTTTTCAGTATCGTTTCAAATGTGTTCTGATATCAATCTCACCAGTGCTGTAAACAGTGGTAAAAATCACCTCTCTGTCGTGCTGATTTTGCATGCTGCTGAATTCTCTGCACCCACCTGTTGTTTTCTATTTTCATTACCCATATTAGAGAGTGGCTTCATGGATACCCCAATACAGCTGAAGGGCAGTGATTTGCCACCCAGGAATGACAAATAGTGCAAAACAGGAGTTCAAACCCAGATTTTTCCACCAGATCAAGAATCTTGAAAAACTGTAACACAAGGTGACTTCTTTCAAAGTGCTTTGGGCCCAACTCCAGCACCATTGGAAATGCTCCAGGATTTTCCTCCATCCTCTTGTTCTTCTCCAGGGAGGTACTACTCTTCGGTAGGTCCTGTGTGGATGGTTCCATGTAGATGTCTCAGATACCTTATGTATCTCAAATGTCATTAGCCTCCATTGTTTAGGTAACTGCAGTTAGACCTTCGGTTGCCTTTGCAGTCAGAAAAGAGACATAAGCAACTCCAGGGCTGGTTTAGCCTCCCCTGCTATCATTTACTTTGCGTCTGCTCTCCAGTAGCCTCTCTTGCTACTTCTCAATTCTAGCTTTAGAAAGAAAAATGAAGTCTTTCTCTGCTTACCTTTGCCATATCATCATCCCTGATTTTAAGACCAGCAACAATCTTCCCACATTTTTTCCCTGCCTCGGGCTGAGTCCCAGTCTTTGCTGTTCTTTAGAGATGAGTTGTTTCGTAACTTTGATCATCCATGAGCATTCCTCGTCATCAATCTAATAATCCCCCTAAATTTTAAACATGATATCAGATTTCAGATGTCTCTCAGAAACAAAAATAATAATAAAAAAATCAGTAGTACTATCACTTCTTGAAGGGAAGAATCTTCAGGCTCTCCTTGAACCCACAGGAGTCTTTCCCTTGGCTTCAGTTTATGAGCTCAGTACATAGAGACATACAGTCTGGTCCCAGAGTGAAAAGCTGCGTTTCAAAAGTGTAAAGAAAGCAAAAATTTAAGAATTTCCCATTATGAGTTTAATCCGGATCCTTAGACATTAATGATAGCGTTTCTTCTTACATCAGGATTTGTTGGACGAGACCCAGACTGTCTGTAAAAATGCTGAGCATATCTTTTATTAAACATTTTGTTATTTAATGTGCCATTTTCTGATGCATATTTGATAAACAAATTTGTTACCAGAAGCGTTCTTGTTATCAGTGACATTTAAACACAAATGCAGATTTATATATGAGTAATTGTGTTTCAAGAGTAACTGTGTGCATAAGTCAGCATTTTGCAAATGTTACAAAAATGTACAAGCCCAAGCAGAGAAAGCTACTTGCCGGTCTTCTGCTACATTTGAAGTAATGAAAGGTAATTACATCCTATTCACACATTAAAAGAAAGCACTCATCTTGGATAAGACCTTGATTGAAAATCTGTTGAAGTTAATGGAAGTCTTTCAGTTGGTTTTGGTGGAATGTGGCTCAGGCTTTCAGGAGGAAAGTAAGGTTTTACAGAATTGCTCAGAGATCTCTTGGGATTACAAATGAGGGATTGTCACCATAGTGTTCAGGTGCTGTAGAAACATCTCCTCTTCTGAAAGTCTTGCCTCTGGCACTCACCTGCTTGTTGCTCTAACATAAAGAAAGTGCTGTTGACTCATATCTACCAGAGGTGAAAATTCAATCTCACATATGTCCTTGCCAAGTAAGAACATTTAGAAAAGAAATACATGTCCTTAAAATTATATCAATTCACCTTACATGACTAAGAAAGAGGCCATTTCTAAAGGATATTGATTAAAATGGAAATACATTCAAATAAATGGATTCTTGGCTTGAAATAACCTTTACAGTAAGTGAATGGTCTATTTTGAAAGTATGATGGGTGTTCTGCGGGGCACTACTGTATCTTAATTTTATTTCATTGCTATAGAGAGTTTTCTCTGTTTATGAAAATGCTATGCAAAGTGAGATCTATGGATTTCAGAATGGGGAGGAGCAGGAAATTTTGTCTTAAAAAGACATTTGCTTTACTATTTCTCATCATTCTTTAGTATCATCAAGGACCAGAACCAGAGACTAAAGGGAAGATGAGGTTTCAGAGGCACTGTATCAAACACAAAATAAAAACCAGTCCCTTTTCATGAAAGCTTGTTTTTTAAATGAGTCATACAAAGAATGGGACCAAGGAAGTAGTAAAATTCCTGTTGTAGTAACACATGCCAAGAGATCTTTTCCTGGTAAAATCCAGAAAAGGAATTAAGGATCTTAACTGGGCAGATCTCAGATCTACATACAATCAAGTGATTTTTACAACAAATCACTTGTTAAGCAGAGAAAAAAAATCTAAAAAACCCCCAAACATTAGACAACCATAGAGTTATGGGGGGGGGGACTGAAATCTTACATCTTCTGCAACTTGAACAAAACTTTCAAAAAGCTGGTAACCACACCGAGAAAATCTCCACAGTCCCTGTCATCTATATCCACCTCTTTTGCATCCCAAAACTGGGCTTAGCTGTTGAGGCTGAACTGCTGCATTGGTACAATGTAGAGGCTGCCAGTTAGAGAGACCAAAGTCTGAGGCTGCTGCTTAGCAGTTGTGGCTCTTGGATGGTGAATCACAAGTGTCTTCTTCCCAAGGGAACTTGGTACTTCATTGGGGAAAATAGAGGTGTTTGCATGTTCTCAACTGAGCTGTTAGGAGGATGCTTTTGCATCAGTGTTGGAGGCAGGAAACTAAATTCTGCAGAAGTTTCCTGGTAAGTTGCTCATCCTTTTTTTTTGGATCAGGTCTCACATGAAAATATAAAGATCTTTGTATACATTTATTTATAAGCCATTTCTAGGCATATTCTAATCAGTGCGCTGATCATGAGAAAAGTTGAAAGCAAGTTCTCACAGGAAAACAAAATGCAAATTTGGCTTTGATTTGAGTGCACGCAATAAGAAAATGCACTATCCACCGCAAGAGGTTCCTGTGACCATAACATATTTAACCTGAAGTGAACTTGTGTACCTGTTGTGATCTTGGTTTTCTTCTGAATTTGATATTACTTGGCAGGTGAGATTCTTTGACAAATAGCAACAGTCCTTGGTATCTGTTGGTGCTTCCAGGTAAAGATCTTAAAATATTTCACTAAAATAGAAACTATTATTCTGAATTTCTGAGTATGCAAACCCTACTATCACCATTTCAAGAGCAAACAGACACCTGGAAATATTAAACAACATTTCCAAACACACAGAATGTGTCAGTGACCTGATAAGGAGTATATTCTCACATTTCTAATTGTGTGCTTCAAAATCTTGCTAACATTTTCATAGGGGGAGGAAAGATAGGTGCTGCAGTTTTAGTAGATGAGTTCCCTGGAAACAAAAATATTAAAATAATGTTTCATAAGAGACAGGAAGAATCTGGGAAGCACCCTTGTTAAATTTATGAAATCTTCCACATGAATCCCATATGAATAAAGTGGCTTGTGGGCAGGCAGATATTAAGCAGCACATAAGCGTTTGAAATAAATGCACTTATGATTGAAGGTTCTCTAAGTTGTTCTCTGCACCTCATTGCAGAAGAAGGGCAAAAGAAGGTACACAGATACTTTTTTTAAAGAAAAGAAAAAAATAGGTGTTCAGATAGATCTCCTGAGTATACACACAGGGCATTTCTTCCTTTTTCTTAAAACACAATTTGGAGAAGACACATACTTTAAGCTCTGCTTTGTTTTCACTCATAATTCAACTCCTCAAGCTCTCTGCTCTTCTCTGAATTCCCTCTAGTTTTCCAAAACCTTTTTGGTAGCCTATGTCTGCGGTGGGACTCACACGCAGACCAATATGATCGTGCTGAAGCCCAACTTTATTGTTTTAAGAGAGTCTTTTATATCTTTCTTACAAATGTGTGTCCATGTATAATTGGTTCACTCAAAGAATAACAGTTCATGATTGGCTGGCTTCCTCCTCGTTTGTTCTCTGC
Source organism: Calidris pugnax (assembly GCF_001431845.1). Taxonomy (NCBI): domain Eukaryota; kingdom Metazoa; phylum Chordata; class Aves; order Charadriiformes; family Scolopacidae; genus Calidris; species Calidris pugnax. Next base: position 3,345,328 of record NW_015090911.1, on the reverse strand, counting down.
TGTAACTTCAGTAACTTTCCTCTGCTGGCAATCTGACAGGTCCTTAATCTTATTTACTCCCTTCTTCTCAGTAGTCTCAGGCCTCTTCAAGGATACACAGGTGTCTGCTCAAGGTGATGCTAAGCTCACATTCCAATCCCTCGGACCAGCCAAGGTTTCCCACATATGTCCAAGAGCAAACCTCCAGTCTCAGTTGTGTCTGTCCCCTGACTTGTATATATATAAACAGAAGATACAGATACACCTTTTCCCGATGCATTATTTTTGCGCAGCAATTTTGGTCTTGGTCATGACAAAAGCTTGAGCCAGGAGTTCTCAGAACTAGCAACATAAGCTATTGCAACTTGCACGATAAAATGGTTCAGTACCACAATATCCAGCTTTGCAGCATCTGAAAAAGATGCTGAGTGAAGTCCACAGCACTCTTGCTGTGGTACCTCAACTTTCTGTACAAAGCATAGGGAAAAGCAGCGACAAGGAAAAGCTGAAGCAAGAGGTGGGACCTAAGCACATATCATCCTTGAAAACAACACTCTGAGTGTTTCCAAGTCAGGAAGGGAAAAGGGACGTTATGGAGAACAGGGTGGAGGAAGGATGAAAGGAAGCTGCCTGCGTTGGCTTCTGATGTGGTTGTGTTTAGAGTTTGATGTCTTTTATGCAAAAAGCAATCGAAGAGGGTTGTAAAGTTTCTCTCCCAGAGCATTCATCACTAGTAGGTGAAGTCCTTTTCTCAGAGTTGTGAGTGCAAACCCATCAGGTACAGAAGAAATCATTAAATTTTGTCCTCTTTCCTAACAAGCATTGTAGCCATCGCTCTGGCTACATGCCAGTTGTGTTTTGTCTATGCATCCATCCATCAGGTGTATGCCTCTCAGCTCCTTCCCCACAGGTGTGGTGGAAAGTCTGGTCTGTAAAAGTAGAGAGGGTGTGTGTGTTTGGAGAGGAACGTGTTGGATTGAGAGGCTGGGGGCTGTACCTTTAGAGGTCTGGTGACCTGTCAGTGCCACAAAGGTCAAGAAAGAAGTCCTGAGGATCCAAGATCACAGGTTTCAGCGTATAAAGATATACTTCTGTACACTAGTGCTTTTGCACCTCAAATCCCAAACTGTGTAGATTGGAGCTGTCAGAGTTTCATATATTCTGAGGCTTGGGAGGGGGACAGATAAGGTGAACTGAAGTGGGGGCTAGGCTTCAACATATGCCACTGCTTTCATAGCCCCATCACATTGCAAACAATGTTTATTTCCTCATCCACCATCCCCTCTAGACTTATTTCAACATTACGGCTTGCTTTCAGCTTTTCCTTCCAGCTGCCTTTGTGTTTCAAATTGTCTTCCCCAAGATTGATCTAATTTTGTTATTTTCTTCTCTTATTTCTAATTTCTCTAACTCTGCCGATATTATTGCTCTACCCTGATGGGGCTCACTACTCCTCCCAATTGAACATCATCTGTAAGCTTCATTAGCGTGCTGTTTTCAGTCTCGAGCAAGGGGCTGCTTATTTTCTTTTCTACCAAGTGCTCCAATTTCCTCCATCACTTCTTGCTGAGCTATAACCCACCCTTCGCATCTGCAAAAGCTGGAACCAAGGAGCGACCTGCCTCCATGCCACTCCTTTGGCAGGACATCTGTACCTTGTCAAAAGCCCCTGATGTTATCACGCAGCAAGGGAAAGTAATGCAAGTCAAGAGTGAACCTTGTCAAGTTTGGACGTGAAACTTGGGGCTGTACCAGGATTAATTATGCCTTCTGCTGCTTTACACACTCATGTCATCAATAAATTCTAATAAACAGGAGTAGGATGTTCTTATTCATGTCATTCCAGAGGAATTAGAACACAGTAGTGTTATTTAGCAATGCAGATGTTTTATTATTGTGTTGTTTATGTGAAAGTGGATATGACATGAAGAGGTATATCAAATGAGCAATAGAGAGAAGCGAGCTGTGCTCCCTTTTTGATTATGCATATTTATTCATACTGCAGAAGTTACTGCATGTAGCAGAGTCTTCTAAGATGGATTGCTCAGTTTGGAAATCTAGCCTCCTCTCTTCCCCCTGGGAGGGAGAGCTCTCAGACAGCCTGGGTCTGACCAGGCTATGCCCAGTGCTCCCAGTTTGGGGGCTGGAATTTGGAAAGGGAAGATTGTCCATATAGGCTAGATTTTCTTCCACGCACCGCCCCCCCCCCCCCCGCCTTTTTTTTTTTTATAAAGTTTAGATATGTCAATACTACCTTTGTACAGTATTTATGAGTTCCTTCTTTAAATTGCACCTTAATTGGTTTAGTCACCACAATTGCAAAACAGGAACCTAATCACCAGAAGCTAAGTAAGCAGAAAAAAAAATAATGATTTGGAGCTGTCTGTCTACCGCTGCCGAACAGACACACTGGGCACGGTTTAAAGCTGTAATTGCATTGTGGCACTGGCTTGCTGTTCCCAGCACATGCATAATGTAGCTCCCAGTTGTAGACTGCCACATATCCTGCTGTATTTACCCTCAGATGCCAGTGGAGCACATACCACCCACAACTGCTGCTTCCCAACAGTGTGAAACTGTCACACTTTCAATTAGATGCCCCAAAGCACTTTATTGCCCACTGGAGGGTATAGTCATATCTTGATGGGGGAAGATTATGGGCTAAATGCATCCATAGCAGTTCTCCGCAGGCTGCGGCAGAATTACTTTGGGAATGAATTTGGATGAATTACCCCATTCATTCTATTGATCATAAAACAGTGCTATGCACTGCTTCTTTTTGAGGGCACAAATTCTTGACCACAAACAGTTGGGCCAGTGTATGGCATTATTACTTCCCTGAAGGCTTCCATGGCCAAAGAAGACAAAAAAACACCGGTAGCAGGAGATCTGCAGCTGCGTATTGCCGTGCAAATAGACACTGCAGCGACAAGCTCTGCACTGCAGACCCTGAGAAAATCTGCCCCTCCACTTCATTTCTCTTCCCCTCCTCAGGTTTGTGTCTTTGCTGCCTGTGCACTCACAAAACAGAGGCACTCCACAGAAAACTTGCACAGCCATCATGGAGGCTTAGAAAAATGATTGTATTTGAGGCAATTAAAAATGTACTGCACTCCAATAGCTCCTCTTAAGGCAATGTTAAGCAGTGGTAGCCATCTCACGTAATCTTAGGACTGGAGAAGGCTAAGAGCATGCGTGTGGATAGACAGCTGTTAGCATGTGAACAGCCACACTGGCAGATGGGTAGCAATTTGCTCAGCCAACATAACTTGATTGTATGTCTAAGTCTGTGGATGCAAAAAGTAAAGAAGAAAGTAAATAGTGTATATCTTGACACTGAAAGTTTTGGCAGCATCTAGCCAAAGACAGAGACAATATTGTGGAAAAGTGATAGGAGAAGGATGTATAAATACTAATCTTCTAGAAATGCCAGTCAAACTAAAATGAAAGCCATTGAGCCCAGATTTAATAGCATATATAAGCACACGTGTAGTTTAGGAAGCACAGCCTATTGTGCTTCCAGTACTTAAGACTTGGATGTGTAGAAATATCTTAGGTTCCTTGAAGGTAATTTCCACTCAATGCTTCTCCAGTGACAGGCATAACTCAGCTCCCTGTTTAGATACCTAAACGACTCTCTGTACATCCGTGTCCACAGGTAGCAGAATCCATGTGAGCTTCATATCTGAGCTCCCACTGGTGTCAGTGAAGATTTAAGCAATGAAAACCAGAGATGTTTGGCTGATCAGGTGGTAAACGTCCACTTCATGATAAGCTAAGTCACTCTTGGTATACCTCTACCTACTAGATCTCTGAGAAGAAACCCAATGGTAGACACCTATACCATAGATATGGTCATGTATCTAGTGGTCTGAATCTGGAGCTACCAAAGAAGTTTGTGAAAGCTTTATCTTTTCTTTTTCCTATTCTTTTTCCCTGCCCCCCCC
>NW_015090911.1:3126126-3341278 GCF_001431845.1 Calidris pugnax | reverse complement strand
CATATAGCTTCTCTGGGGTGCCACTTCAAGTTTGCTACAGTAATTAACTTAGGTATCTGAACTATGCCTAACAGAGTTTATATCACTGATGTACTTAGGAACTTTGCTAAGCCAGAGTTCAAAATACATGTTTAAGCCCTCTGAAAGATCAGGGCCTTGCTTAAATAAATGTGTGTGTTAATTTGAGCCTAATTGGCTTAATATTAACACCACATGACTATTAAGGATCAATTGATTTAGTTTTAACACAGAGCATCACGTACATATCTAATTTAGAAAGCTCAAAGAAATTGAATGCGAACAAGTCTGAGAGTGTAACAGTGAAGTTACAAATTTAAGCACACAAGAGCCACGGTACAGAAACAGTGTGGTTCTTCCAGCACAGCAATAATAATTCAAGCATATTGTATCTATATAATATTTTTATTACCAGTCAGACTATTAAATGCATACTTAAATCTATGCATGATATGCAATGTAGGAAAGTCTATTGTTACTCTGAAAACTATAGCTTTTTCATTTCCTAATTGCAGTTTCATGGCACTGCCAAGGTTTTGTGTTTAATTTATATAGGGATTTCTATGGTCCTTAGAGCTGTTAATAGAATGGATTCACAAAGACCCCTACTATAAGGAAGGCAAGACTGGTAAGAATGCTATTCATCATACAACCTTTCATCAGCAGGATTAAAAGAGTTTTTATCTACATTTTGCAAAAGGGAATGGAGTCACAAAGAGATGACCTCATTTACCTACTGCTGAGCAGCAGGCCAGTGGAAGCACTAATAATAAAACCAAGGCCACCCAGGTCCTAAACCAATGCCTCCAGTGAGGCGCAGGATAGGTTATGAATCAGATATCTATATATACTTATATCTGACTCTACAAGGACAATATAAATGTGCAGGGCCAGGACCAAGCCAGGATTGCTCCTAGGACCTGCTGGCTCCGGTAAATGTAGATGTAGCTTCTCAGTCTGACCAGTTCCTTAGGTGCAGTGCCAGTGCTTATGTGGTATATCAAAACATATGCCTGCATGAGTCCCCACAAAATCCACAATTGGCAGAATTTCAGCTTTCTTTTGAAACCTCCCTTTTTTGTTTTGTTGGGAACAAGCAGTAAGCAAGCAAACAAAATCCTTTCGACATAAATGAAACTTGTACATTGCTGTAATCTCAGGTTTTGGGCTGTCTGACTGTCAAAAAATTATCACAGTTAGCAGTATAGTTTCATGGCCAGGCACCCATTAACAAAACAGCTAGAGACATTCTTGCCTATTCTGTGCAGTAACAAAGCTATGCAAGGGCTTTCTGGAAGCCAGGGAGGTGAGCATGAGTCTAGTAAGTCCTGAGGAAGAACAGCAACCATGAAATATGTGTGCCTGCCCACAACAAAGAACTTGCTCAGGGCTTCTCAGAAGTAAATGGTCAGGGCCAATCCGGAAGTGATCCAGAGAGCTGTGGTGGCACCTTCAAAAATTGCATGGCAAGTATTACACAATCCCAAAAGTCCACTCAAACACCCCACAGCAAGTTTGCTCTGTCTCATGAGACCCATGGCAATCTCCTTCTTCTTGGCAGTTGCAAAATTCTGGCTGGTAAGAGACTTTGAGTGGTCCCTGCAAAGCTTTTAGTGGTCACTGTAATGGCCCATCATTCAGGGATCTGAGATCTTGGGTCATTGATATTGAAGCTGTTATCTATTGTTCCTTTGAGTTTGTGAATCTGGGTGTTTGTTATTTCTGTTTGTTGTCCTACTCTTTAATACTCAATGTAATTAGCCAGATACCTACACAAGCCAGATATGCTTCATCCCTCATATCTGTACAAAATGTACCCTGAATTAGGGCTAGTGCATGTGTGACAGAGCTAATGTAACCAGTTCAGGGCTGAGGCTTGGTGCCGAACTAACACTGTGATAGGCTTTCCAGACTGGTGTTCAGTTGCACTGTTTAAATACCATAAAATAGCATTTACCTCATTCAGATGCAGATAAGAGACCTTATGTCTCCCTGGGGTGACCTGGACCACCTGGAAAAGAAGTTAGCCTGTGCCTCCAGCTTGCTGCTGGGCCTCACAAGTGTGAGCGAAGGGATGGGCTCAGAGCTCGTCAGAGGAGCTCCCATCTGGCCAATGTACAGGCATGAGCTCACACTCGAGGGAAGAAGAGATGGCAGCGTCTCCGAAGCCAAAGTAGCCTATCTATCATCTTGCCTGAGCTTTCTGAGCTTGTGACTTGGTGCAGCTCCAGTGCAGAGCAGCTGAGCGCCGCAGTACACCCCGGGCAGTCGTTCTTTAGCAGAACTGCAGTGCCAATGGGTAGTTCAGTGCTCAGAGTAGATTAGCGCAGCTGGCAGGGGTGCCAGCTCCCAGGCCTGTAGCAACCCAAAAATCAGCGTGAGTGATTCATGTCACCTCGCCTTAACTCTTTGAAGGATCAACATCTAGTCTAGGCTGGTTATGTGAGCTTCTTCTGGAGGTTTCTTCTCCCTTCCTTAGAGGAGAGAAGGACCCACTGGTGACTCAGCCCACCCTGAGGGAGATGATACGAACCATCTTATGGAAATTGCTCTCGCTACCTTGGTTATAGGAAGAGCTAAAGTAGCTAAGACTAGTTTCCCTATTCCACAGTGGGTAGCCAAGTGAGATGAATCCCACCTTAATCGGGAATCAAATTTTAAAACTGGGGGACTCCATGGCAGCCTCCAAATCTGCATGCTTTGTCTAATCATAATTAGGGATAGACTGCTTTATTCCCTTGAAGCCAGTGGTTAACATTTTGCTACGCATTTCCTTTTGCTTAGTAGCCTAAAATGAATAGTTATATATCCTAGTCACTATTGCACCATGCCTCTATTTTGGTCAGATTTTCAGACATTTCCTGGCAAATGGGTTATAGCTTTAAGATATGAACATAGTCCCTAAGTTCAGGCTCAAAAATGGGGAGAAAGTAAGAAATAATAGGTTGTCAGCTCTCTTTAAAAAGGTGCATGCATCAGGAGAGAAAATAAAGACGCTGTTGCTGTGCATAGGAGACTTCAGAAGCATTCAGATAATACTTACATCTGCTTTAATGATTCCATTTAAGCTGTCATTTTCAGCATTTACCTTGCAGCATTCAAAAGCAACTACACTTACATGTTCTCAACAGACTCAGTGCCAGTCTCAGATAGAAGGGAAAAAAAAAAAAGGAAGAAGAAAAGAGAGGAAAATGAAAAGTACCGTACAGTATGTTTCAAAGAAAAAAATCCTTGCAGGAAATTAGCAGTAATTTTGGGGCCACCGCTGTTGAAGAGAAATAAGTTTCAAGAGAAAAGTGAGTACGCTCTCTTTTTTTGTAAGCAGTAATGAAAGGCAGAAGTAAAGACAGGCTCATTACAAGGCTTAAAGGGGCACAAGCAAATATTTTGGAGCAGGAGCTCTGGAATCAGGGTGCTCTTCTCCGTAAGCCCTAGCATAAATCACAGCACCTCCTTTGCCTCGGTGATTCTGTGTGGTTTGTAGCAATGGGGACACTGAACCCATGCAGAGCACAGGTTTGCCTCCCCAGGTGGGACCTTGCGGATGGAGCTCTGGGCTGGTGTCCTGGTTTTGGTTCAGTGCTGACACAGCTCTCCTCTGTGGCCTTGGGCAAGCTGCTTAATCTGCTTGCTGCTTACAGCTTTGACAGAGGCACTCTTGACAAATGCTGTGCTGTGATTTAAGCCCTTCCATCCTCCTCTCAGCCGCAGATTGCCTCTTGACGCTGCCCAGAGCCACAAGGGGACGTTCCCCCTCACTTCATCCTCTCTAGCTCACATCCTAGCATCTCGGCTTAATCCGTCAGAAGGGTGGTTTGTATTGCAATGCCAGGCTGTCGGCATGCAACCTCTTCTGCAGACTCTGCTGCAAGAGGAATAATATCTAGCGTAAAGGCCAACCAGGAGCCAAGGGGTTACATGAATTGGGTAATGCTGTCTTCACCAGAACTGGTTGGACTTCAGTCTCTCATCCGCAAAAAATGGGTTGAGAATAACATCCCCTTGGTCAGGGTGCTCCCCACACACCACAAAACTTCTGGGAAGACTCCATACAATCAACATAAATCTTAAGGGAGTCCTGGATTTTCAGGGGTGGCTCTGTGAGCTTATGTCCCCTAAACTTGCTTTGCACCATGCATGAAACATACTGGAAGTGAGGCTTCACCAATTTCTATCTCTTCATGAAAAACTTTGCTTTGCTTCCAGGGAGTAGCTCTTCACTTGCAAGTTTATAAGTAGGGACCATGGGAAAAGAGATGTTCGTTGTCATTTTAAAACCAGGGAAATAGGGGGCTCAGATGCTATAAGATGTTTCTCTACACCCAAATAATAAAACAGATGAAGAAGGTGGATGTTACATATTTGTTGAAACATTTCCTCACCCTGTACCTCTTTGAAGAATTCATTTATAACCAGATATTTTGGAAATTGAAATCCTGCATTTATGGAATAAGCGGGATAGCTGAGCTTAAATGCCAAGGGACCTCCCTAGGCTGTGGGGACATTAATGACATCCTGCTGCCTGCAAGACACACACTCCAGCTACAGAAATGTGTGAAATTAGCAACACCACTTTCTTTTCTTTCTTTCTTTGGATCCCTTCCAAATTCACCTCCGCCTTCCCTCTCTGGATGCAAACCAAAGACAGTAGATGCTACAGTGTGTATCCTCAGGAGCACCTCTGCAGATTAAACGCCCGCAGCTATTGTGCATCCAAAGTCTCTGCTGAAAAATCCTTTCTGTGACAGAGGAAAATTAAAAATCTAAATTCAGAATGGAGCCAAATTACCTACTCTTGCTACGGGAAGTCCGACATATCATTACAAACTGGTTTACTTGTCTGTGTCCAATTTAATGTGCCTGGATTTTCTTATGAAAAAGAAGGAAAGAAAGGCAGAAAGGCAGAAAGGAAGAAAAAAAAGGAAGAGAGAAAGAAAGAAAGGAAGAGAGAAAGGAAGAGAGAAAGAGAGAAAGAGAGAAAGAAAGAAAGAAAGAAATAGAAAAGCCAGACAAACAAACCAAAACATAAGAAAAGAAAAGCAGGTAATGATTTGTTATCTCTGTAGCAGGTGTGAAGTGGACATTGTAAAGTGAATTTTTGGAGCTTCCACTAAGGGAGACTAGGCTAGGGGCTGTGGGATCCAGAGCTTCGGATTTGACCAGATAAAGGGTCTGAGCTACTGCCTGGTGTTTCCCCTTGAGAAGCCCCTGGTAGCTGCTTCAGAGGGAAGTGCAAGAAACCCTGCAGAAGGCAGATATGGAATAACTGGGGAAGTTTCTTCCTCAACTTCATTAATTAGAGGCCAGCTCAAGCCCTGAAACATAAGGGTTTATATCCTGAGAATAAGTAGTGATGAGAAAGAGCTTCTGGCTCTGTTGCAGTCAGGAAGTGGCTTCCCAGTCACGAATTGTCCCTGAAAATCTGTTTCCTGGTCAGAAATGCTGCTTCTCTTCCCACCACAGTATAGTTGGCTTCAGATCCTCTGGAGCATGCACCCTTCTCCAAAGCAGTTCAGCTATTCCAGAGTGACAGCCTGGGTTGTTTTCAGGTCTCCCCCTTTGTGGGTCTGCAGTAGGGGCTGTCACAGCTCCCACCTGCGTCTGGCCACTTTGAAATACAGAAAAAGGGAATCTGGCTGCTTATCAAGGATTCATTACTTCTGAAATGCCCTGTACCACCAGGTGACTGACCATGGCAAAGTTGTTGAGGCAATCGTCTACAACAAGCAAGGACAATCTGACCCTGTTCAGCATTCATCATGCCATTAAGGGTGAGCCATGCATTGCATGTCCCTCATCCCCCGTAGCATTCTGGGTCGGAAAACTCTTTAAGGAAGGTAATTTAGTCTTAGATGTGGTACGTAGAGCTGGTCAGAACAAAATGCTGGTTTTCATCAGAAAACTTGAAGGCAGTATAATGACATGTTGATGAAGTGCTTAAAAATGAAATACAGCTTTTCAATAATGTGCAGGCATTCTAGTCTCAATTTTTTGGAAAAGGAAACACTTTTTTATTCCTTCAAAGTAACTTTTCACAAGGACATTCACTGTTATTATATAGCAGGATTTTAAAATGTGTAAATGTTTTTTTTAAAAAAAAACTTAAATGTTTCTATTGCCATAAAAAGTTTTTATTGACCAAAAATTAAATTTTGCTGTGCTTTATTTTCAAATGATGTCTCCCTGGAAAATATATTTTCAGGTTGTGAGAGGGGCTAGCTGCAATTTAAACCAGAAAAAGAACTGTTGCAGATTTGCAGTTTGTTTAATGGAAGAGGACATCTGGTTAAGATGTAATGCTAATTTGACAGGTGGAACTTGGAATGGAAGTGGGTGGTGAGGGGTGTGGGAATTTTTTTCATCTTAGGAAAGAAAATCTTAAAAAATGTTATTTCAGTTTGTGTTTCATCAAAAAAATATTTTCCAAAACTATTTGTGATTGACTTTTTGAAGAACTTGGTATGTAGCTATATAAATATGTTTAAATCAATTCCAGGTTACATCCATTTAAACTAAACATAGACTTTTTAAAGAAACTATTTTCTCCTTGCCTTCATAAAGCAAGACAGAGGAAAACAGAAATTCAAAATAGAACAAGCAAACAACCTCCTTTCTCCCTTAAAATTGCCCTCAAAACACACTCTTTCAGTACAACAAAAAATTCTACAAATGCTTTTTTAACTAAAAAAACATCTTTTTCTTGGGAAAACATTTGGAGACAAAGCTACACAAGCCAAACTGATAAATACAATTGACCTGCTGTGATGTTAACTTAGAGCTCATTGATTTCATTTCTGATGTGCCACAGGAACATTCATTTGCAGTGAGTGCTAGCTACAACCTTTTCATTAGTGCTGCAGTGGCTGAATGGCAGCTTTCAGCTGGTCAATGCAGATGGGCATAGGCTGACCTGGGATCTTCTGCTCTTGCTTCTCTCTGGCCAGCTGCAAGCTAACTAGCTGGTGGCAATGGGCTGTTACCATGAAAGGCAGGACATGTTGACCCAGGTATAATGCTAGAATAAATATAAGGCTTCTGAGCTCAAGGTCTATGTTGTGCAGGGATATTGAAAAAAAAAGAAAAAGGTAGTCTGAGTTAATCCTGGTTATTTGCTCTAAGCAGGCACTTATAAGACTATTTTCAAGATTGCACCCACGCAACTTCCAACAATGAATTATGCATTTCAATAAATGGCTTGCTATCTCCACCATGATTGCTAATGTGGGATCTGGGTCACAAAATTAAGTGTGACCCATTGGGAGTCACTAACTCTGACAAACTCAGCCCTATTGGGGCATTTCTTCATTCAAAAGCCAGCAGATGATTGGGTTCGGGCGGATGTTGCTCTCACTGAAATGAGCAATTCATCCCACACAGGTCTTCATGGAGATGATGAGTCCCTACCTCCTACATCTCAGTGCTGGGAAGGAGTTGGATCCAAGAATGGCTTCAACCCTTTTTTTTTTTTTTTTTTTAATTTTATAAATAAAAATTGTCTACCTGCAAAATGGCATGTTTGAATCTCGGTTGGCCTTTAAAGTTTTCCAAAGTGGGGTGGTTGCATGTTTTCTCCCTCTTCTCTCTCTAATTTTGTTAATCAGGAGCCTGCTTGCACCACACCGTTCATAACTGCCTGGGAGAGCTGTGACAAGTAAATTTCAATCTCTCAGCGGAGCTGATATTCTTAGAGCTGCAGGAGCAGTCATCATGAAGGGGAATGCTGTGAACACCAATAAATTATTGAAGAAAGCAGGAGAAATATTTCCTTCTGTTGACACATTGGCATTCACCTTTGGGAATGTAATCATGGGAAAGGTAGGCAATCTTTTGTCATAGGGACCTTTCGCTCAGAGAACTCAGTCTTTTTAAAACCTTAGTAGGGAGCCTGCAAGCTCTCAACATGGAAGGGATATTCAAGCTATAGGACATTTTCAGACAGGCACGGTGCTCAGAAATGACAGTGAAACTGAATCAACTCTGCTGCACATTAAAACACGCTCGATGATACTACAGGAGGTTCACAGGTTGGGCGGTAAAGCCCTCCAGCTCCCTGACCCCCTGGGACAGGATCTGCTCAGGAGTGGGATTGTTTTCCATGAATAAAACAAGGCAGACAAAAAGTAAGTCAGAGTACAAACATGGAAGAATGTAAAACTTGGATGACAGCAGGAGGTGAAAGCCAGCAGAGACCTGTTAGTCCAAGACAGAGAAAGAGCAAGGGAATGTCGGCCAGGAAGGACTGTTCCCTCTTGGGCTGTGCCTTGGGGGAACGGCTGGGGATGGGGGTGGAGAGCTGGGATTGTGCAGGTGTTGTTTCTTCTCACCTGAAAATCTGACTCTCCTTCCTTCTAGCCAGCACTGACAGAAATGAAGCTGCCCAGGCCCGGCAACGAGGAGGATTTGTTCCTCCGAATTTTGAATTCTGCTTGGAAAGCCATCAAATTAGCACTGATGTTTTATTCCAACATCAGAAACGGCAGGGAAAAATACCCAGGAGCTCCCTGGATTTAAATCCACAAAATCAGCTCCAGTTTTGTTTAGACAAGATGAGTGAATAACCCCCCTCCTCAGCATCATATTTGGCTCAAATCACCAATTTACTGGTTTACAAAAATCTAAAACTGCCCCTCCGGCAAATTAAGGGATTACGTCAATCACTCAAGTCCAGTCTACCTGACAACAGCACGCAGCAACAGGCCAAAAGGTTTGATGCTCTGCTGGAATGTGATAAGGAGAAAATGCCAAATGACACATAGGCAAAGTTATTACCAGCGAGATGAAGACAAACTGGAGGGAGTTCAGAGAAGTGCAACAAAAATGATTAGAGAGCTGGAGGGGTTGATTTACAAGGAAAGTTTTACAAGAACAACCGTCAATATGCACAGCAGGGCTGAGCAACATCTGAGGGGGGAGAGGGAGCCAGTTGCAAATGTCTGAACAGTGCAAACACCCAGGGAAGAACAAAATTACCCAAGGGGGAAATAACTAAGATAATGGGTTGAAATTAAGAGAAAGAGGATAAACATCAAAATAACTTCTCAGTGGAAAGACTGTGGAATAATCTAATATAGGAAAATGTAGAAGTCCGTACCAAACAAGCTATAGATTCCTTCCCAGAGACCCTGCAGGTACAAACATCAGCCACAATTAACTTTAGAAACCAAATATTTCTAAGCAACAGGTGACAGAGCTTCCAGAAGAAGCCAGGTGTGAGAAGCCATTTAAAAGGGATGGTTTTCCGGGTAATTCAGTGCTGATTGAAACTGCATTGGGGAGGACGTGGAGAAGGCTCTTAGTTTCAGTTTAGTGGGTGAAGTGAGCACACTGGAACCCCCCAAAAGTGCAGTTTTGGTAATCTGGACACTAGCATATTGCTCAATTAATAGTTTTCCAGTTGAAACAGTTTTCCAGTTGAAATAGTTGGTTTAAATCTTCCTGAGGTCTAGAGTGACTGGAAATCAACACCTGATAATGGCTGCTCGGTAGAAGATGTGACATGAGTTAACGCACTCAGTTGAATTTCTACTGGATATTGGACATGTGCTCACATTAGGAATGCTTTGAACAGCATGATCAGCATTAAATTAACGTCTATGCTGACAATCTTGCCAAAGAAATCCAGAAGGGGATGGCCATTAGTAATGAACTGCACGTTCACCTTTGGAGTGAAGTCATTAGCAAGGTAAACTTTACCTCATGGGCTCTGAACCTCGTCTCCACCACCACATCGTCTAACTCCTGGATGGGATGTCAGTTTGCAAAGCAAATAATTTAACGTATTTCCTCAGCGTACTAGAAACAGCTGCAATTACAGAAAGTTTACACTACAGAAAGTTTATTTGTTAGAGGCTATTATTTTTTAGGTAACTATTTTTAATCTATTTATTGTCAAGGAAAGCATAAGGGATTTGTTGCATGTGACCTAATACGTCTGGTTGTATAGAGGGTAGTAACAGCTGCAATGAGTAAGGAAGCAGCATGGGAATCTCCTACAGAGTGGTATTTGAAGGTCTGGCTGAGCAAAGCCACTTAGGCCATTTCTAGTTTATTGTTGTTACACTTTGGTGTGGCTTTCCAGTAATTTATAGGGGTGTTTGTTGAGTTCATGAGCTCTTGAGACCTGCATCCAATAAAATAGTGATGTACTTTCTCTTGACTGAAGGCAGAAGCATATATCATTGCATACAGTGGGTCCAATATCATTTTATGCTGGATGTGGAAAAAGGCTGTGAGGCTCTGTAGCTTAGTCAAAAAAAGAGGAAATGTAAAGAAAAATGTCAATAAAGGACACTGCATTGTAAAGGGCACTGTTTTGTCTCTAGTTCCTTCAGTTTGACACATTAAGTTAGTAGGTGAAGAATTTGGTAGGTTAATCCTACCATTTACTAGAAGAACCCATATTAATTTATGATCTTTTTCTGAGCTTGATATAAAGTCACAGAAGTTAATGAGCAGCTATTACATTTATCATTATTTATATACACATAGATATTCCCATAAATTTTCAGCTGTATTTTAACATTTCCAAGATGCAGAGTACTAATCCTTTATGCCCTTGCAGTGTTAACAACAATATACTTTAAAACTTAATTAACATTTTAAAAAGTTGCCTCTTCCTCTACCATTAGCCTCTTCCCCTCTATCAAACAATAACTGATGGATCAGATGTGGTTGATTAGCTGTACAGAAGAGAAAAAATTACCAAAGAACTGGCATTTATTCTTAAAATAAATTCGTTCTTTCCACCTACAGAGTAGTCTAGACATACGATGGTCAGACAGCATGCAGAACAATCCTATTATGTAGGAAACAACCCAAAAAAGGTATCAGTTCCTAAAGCGATTGTGCGCCTCTGTATAAAATAACTATAAAAATCTTCTCCTTGCAAAAGACAAAGCCAGCAGTGCCTTTGCTGTTTTTCTCAGAAGTCTAAGCTCAGTCACACATCAAGAAAAAGGACCTGGGAGCCTCTCTGATGTGGTATCACCTGGCAGCACAGCCCACAACAGTGATTTAAAGACAGTCTTCAGACCTAGAATCTCCTGGATCCCAGCTAGCGACAACCCAACTAATGACCTTGCAGCCAACTACCACAGGGGCTGGGGCAGAAGTAATGTGTTTTTGCACATCTGTGTGAAATAGCGGGTGATTTCAGTGGAGCAAATATTTCAGTTGGCCAAATATTTCCATTAACTTTCCGTCGCCCTGAGACAGAGTGACTTGGAGGCATCACACGTTCACACCAGTACGGACTCCTCCATGGAATCAGCAGAAGGTGATACCGGTTGGGTCGCAGACCATTCCCAGCCCGTCTGGCTTCGCTGGAGATTGCAGGCGAGTGTGTTGGCTATGGGCCATTTGGAGGGAGAAGGGACGAGCAGAAAGTTTTGTTTTGTTTGTTAAATTCAGCTTGGGATTTCCCTGTGACTGCTACCAGTGGAAAGTGTTAGCGTATGAATTATTTAACATAAACTCAGGGACTGTAGTAAGTCTTCTGACTGCCTGACTTCTGCGGAGATTTCTTTAGCTGACAGTTTATATTCCTCTGTGACAGATGCTTTTTCCAATCCTAGATTGTACCTTGTGCTGGCCCAAAAAATGTAGCTTCAGTGTAAAAGCAGGGAGACCTTAAGAGAAAAGGGCTCTTGTCTAGAGAAATAGGTTAGAATTTAAAGCTCATAATTTCTATTGTTAAATCAGTTTTAAGAAAGAAATAGATCATAATTCAAATTAAAGGTCATCTTCGATCTGTCTCCATCTCCCTGCTTTCTTGTTACTCCCTTTGTTCAAGAAAGGAATAAAACCCCTATTATTGCTCAGATGTAAAGCCTTAAAGGGAGCGCAGACTATTACAGATTCTCCAGCTGTATTTTGCATCTCCATCTGAAAGCAGGGAGCCTTTCTCACACTGACTGCAGACACACCTAAGTACGAATAAATGTTGCCTTCTCATAAGGTAAACGGAGAAGAGGTGGAAGAAAGGAAGCCGTTGCTGAGATGGGGAACCGAGGCGCAACAAGGTTAAGTGGCTTTCTGGAGGTCGCTCAGGAAGTCTAACATCGAGCTGGGAAGAGAACCAAGCTCTTCTGAGTCATCATCCCCTGACAAGCCCATCCTTCTTCTTTTCTTACTAAATGGAACAATCCTGCATTGCTTGTGGTATAACGGTCTACATGACCGGGTAGGTCTTTTCCATTTCCAATGTCTATGATGAGAGTAATTCTGCTTAATAGGGATGCAGTCAGCTGGTGCCAATGGTTAAGTGTTGCTTAACCAGGTGTTAAATAGGTATGAAATTCCAAGCTCTGGGCTCTGAATGCAGAAGTTGCCAAATGAAAATGAAAATAAAATAAAACTAATAGCAAAAGGAAAAAACAAAAGAAAGAAAAGAGAAAGAAGAAAAAGGAAATGCCTTAGAGTATTAGATCCACGTATTTACATACATTCAGTCTGGTGTTTTCCTTCAATTCCCATATTTCCAAGGGGATTTAAATAGCATGTTTACTTAATAAGGTTAACAGACTATACAATACTCAGCTCTATTTAAGTATATTCCTCCCCCTTCCCCTTTTTTTAAATATACTTGATAGTTGTTTTTTTTATCATCTGTCACTTTCTCTTGCAATGTCACCTTTAACTCATTATTGAAACTCACTATTCTGGCTAAGTCTCTCTGCTTTCCATTTGATGTGTTTATTTAATGTCTAGTAACAAGACTAGCAATTGTATGCAGGCATCAAGCAAGTAACAGGCTCCACTGTCTGCCTTATAATTCTTAATGCTTTGTTTAGCCATCTTAGAGGTTTCTATAGAAAGTATATCTTGTGTCTTTAGACATGTTACTTTTATAAAGGATGCATTTTCATGTGATATATAGTATTAGTTCATGCTTGATCTATGCTCAAGATAGCTATTCATCCTCACTGATTTTTCTTTTTAGTGGGGGAATCTCACAAAGTCCTTTTCTTTTTGCTGGGGAATCTCACACTGGTCCATTTCTCACATTTCTCCCCTTCAGTGCTTTAAAGTTTGACACATCTGAAATCCATAAATTATTTCACAGCCATCAGTGTTTCTTCCCAGGTTAAATTATTTAATGGCATTGTTTTATTGAAAGGTTCAGATTAGCTGCTGACACTTATTGACAGCAAGAAACACATCCTTCCACTGGGATAAAACATATTTTTTATTGAAGAAAGGAGTGATGCAGGATTGGGTTCCTGTCTTCTTCTCACATGAGAAAGAGGAAATGAAGACATTTGGCCCTTTAAATGACAGTGTGCCTCAGTGACAGGTAGCACTGTCCTTTATTCTCTCCCTCTCTCTTTCTATCTCCGAGCCCTTTTTTTTTAACATATTCATTTCACTTCCATCCTCCGGGCGCTAGCTGTAATCCCAAATAGCAGTTGCCCCATGGAGAGCACAAGATTAAGGGATCTCAGCGGAAGAAATGAAACTCTAAGCTTTGATTTTGGTGACTTTCATCGTACGGCTGGAGCTGACTTCCCCACAATTTGCAAAGCCCAGCAGCCCCGGCGCTCACCCGTCCCGAGCCAAACCCACACCGGGGGGGTTTCTTTGCCCTGGGTGGATGCACGAATGCACGAGTGATGCCGGGAGGCTGATGGGTATTCTGCTTTTCCTTAACAAGCAGCAGTTCGAGCTCAGGTTGCTCCATGAATTTACTACTGTTACGTGCTTGAAAGAAAATGTGAAAAAACCAAAACCCACCCAACCCAAAAAAACTCACCCACAAGCTCAAGCAAAAGAAAAATAAAGCAGAGACATGCACACGCACTCATATATACGTATGCTCCTATATATATATATACATACACACACACAAGAACACATGCATATAGACAGAAGCATGTAATTGTAGCAAACAGCACTTTTCTTCCCTGATTTCAGCAGACCCATTCTAGCTTCGTTGTGCAAAATTCGGCACTTAACTGCAGTGCTACAGAAAACAGCACAGGTCTTCCTCATAAGGGTATTACGAATCCATTTTCTTGTTCCTTCTTTCAGAAATTGCCTTGACAGAACTCACTGTGTTTGAGGATTCACCCCAAAATGCTCCCAGAAGCAGCAGGGCAGGCCCCCAGGGGATGTAAAACAGCAAACTGGAGTGGTGATGCTCTGCTCTGCACCAGCTGAGGCTCCTGGCAAGCCCTGGCTGCCCCCAACAGAAGCAGTTGGATGTTCTCCACCCCTGAGAGGGGTGTGCTGGGCTGCAGAAAGCCTTTTTGGGTGGTGCAGGTCCGTGGGGTGAAGGAGAAGGCAGTGGGTGGTCTCCACGGGGTGGGGGAGAGCAGCAGTGGAAGAGGGGACAGTGGGTGGGCATTGCTTTGGGATCCCACCTCACTCCACAGGACCTAGTCTGTTTTACACCGTGATTAGGTGGACAGGAGGAGGAAAGGTGCAATCCCCTGCCCTCATCCTTTGGAGCAGAATCTGCTGCACCTGGGAGGACACTTCAATTTTGTTGCCTTCTGCCCGTATGGTTTACCTCTGTCCAAATAATTCAAATCTATATGAAGCTAGCAGTACAAATAGCAGTACAATTCATGCTGGTTTTGCAGGGAGTATGTTGCTGCAAGAAAGGTGCAATCCCCTGCCCTCATCCTTTGCAGCAGAATCTGCTGCACCTGGAAGGACACTTCAATTTTGTTGCCTTCTGCCTGTATGGTTTAACTCGGTCCAAATAATTCAAATCTATACGAAGCTAGCAGTACAAATAGCAGTAAAATTCATGCTGGTTTTGCAGGGAGTATGTTGCTGCAAAACACTTCTTGCACAGACCTTTGATGCTGAAAGCCCCTCCTCGCTAAAGCTCAGGAAAAAAAATACAGAAATGCATTATTGACTGCCCTTTTGAATCTGCTGCACCTGGAAGGACACTTCAATTTTGTTGCCTTCTGCCTGTATGGTTTAACTCGGTCCAAATAATTCAAATCTATACGAAGCTAGCAGTACAAATAGCAGTAAAATTCATGCTGGTTTTGCAGGGAGTATGTTGCTGCAAAACACTTCTTGCACAGACCTTTGATGCTGCAAACCCCTCTTCGCTAAAGCTCAGGAAAAAAAATACATAAATGCATTACTGACTGCCCTTTTGGTTCTAGAAGCCACGAAAAAACCCAGACTCAACTTTTCTACACAATTGTTGTCCCTTCTCTTGGCCCAGGAAATGTTTTGGTTAGTGAAAGAATCTTTCAAGCAGGCACTTCAGTGACATTTGTACTACACAGTAATTTTTTTCCTCTGCAAAAATTTGTGCAAGGATCTGGGAAATAGTTCAATTTGACCAGCTACCAGATTTTTTTGCCCCCAATGTGTTAATTTTTTTAAATTAAAAAAAAAAAATGTAATAAAAAAGACGGAAATATTAAGAGCCTTCTGGTCTCATGTCTTCGGGAAGATGGGGTTCGGTTTCTTCTCTCTCTGAAAGATGTAGGGGCTTGGTGCTGTGTGCCCCATTCATGTGTGAATGGAATAGCTCTGACTGTGGAGCTACTGCTAGCACACATGCTGGGTAGAGCCAGTGCCAGACCCATTTTCTCTCCCTGTGAGTCTGGTGAGAAATTCTACCCTTAACCAAAATAAAACCTTTCCCCCGGCACATTTTCATGAAAAACGAAAAGGTAAAACGTGTTTGTCTGAAATATTCCTACCTATGGGGTAGGAAGAAGAGGGTCCCCTGGTCGGTGGCCCAGCCCAACCAGCCAAGATCCCTCCTCTTCCCCTGAGAGCAGAGGGTGCAGCCACAGCCCAGCAGGATGCCGGGGTGCATGGTACCCCTCTCTACCCTGAGAAGAAAAGCAGGGAGACGAAAGAAGTGGAAAAGGATGCTAAAGCTGCTGTCTCATTCTCCGCTGATTATGTCTGTTCTCTCTCTGATCTGAAAGGAAAACATCTATATTTCTGTAGGACAGCTTAATGCATCCGTGATCGGATAATGTGCATTACAGCCTTCTTTGCTATTCTCAGAAGAGTGCTCTAATGCCCTGCTTATACATAGGACACACACATCTGTGAGGAAAAATACTGTGTCCTTCGGTTTCATCTTGGATTTGTTCAGAAAGTAACTCCACACTTGCAGCTTGCCTCGCAGGACTGCGAATGGGAAAAAGCAGCAAAGCCCTCATCTCCCTGACTTTTAGGTTAAAAATGACATTAATATGGCAAAGCTTCTTTCAGGATTTCATCATTTCCACCAGCGGAAACGAGACGAAGGCCCCAATCACATATGTGCTCAGACATGCAGAAGCAAACGCCAAAATGAATTAACTGGAATAGCTCTATTAATTTATGCCTCGGCAGTAATGACCTTAAGACACAGAAGAATTATATATTAATTTGTTTCTAGTGTATAACACTGCTAAGTTAACACATTTAGGAGAATACACTTCCCTCGCCTCCTGCTGCGGAGGTAAATGAGGCAGTGTCTGCTGGTGACAAATCAGACCAGCTTTCCACTAGATGGCAGCTGGTGCTTGCACAACCTCCAGGCATATTTTGGTGCAGCAAATCCTTTTTCAGTGCTAATCATCTCACAAGCTGGAAAATGGGCCATTGCTCCCCTCCCTCTCCCCCTCTTTGTTGCTCACTTATTGGGGAGGAATGGGAGAGGAAAGGGAAGGAGGGGGGGCGGGGGGGGAGATCATTTGACCGGCGTGATTTTGTATCAGTCCTCCATCTGCTGCGGAGCTGGCCTGCTTTATTTTTTTTTAAAGCCAGCATTGGAACTGCCTGTGCAATGGGAGAGATAAGAGCGCGTGTGTTTGTGAGTGGACGTGGGCAGGGGGAGAGTGTCTGGCCCTGAGAAGTTTCTTCTGGAGGGGTTTGGAGCGGGGCTGGGGTGGGCAAGGGAAGGATGTGGGGTGAGGTGGGGAGGACCACCCTTGCACGATGCCCTGGCATCTCCGTCAACCAGAGGGAGGCCAGTGCCACGGCAGTGGAGCCGAGTGCCCTAAAGGTTGAGATCACACAGCAGGGGACTTGCGTAAAGATGCTGTCCCCATGCTTTGTCCCACTTCTGGCCAGAGAACGATGGGGAAAAGAAGCATCAAGTTTGATAGAGGTAACTTACTGCTTTCCAACAGATCGGTAGAAAACATTTTGAACTGACTTTTCCCCTTCAGCCTAGGCTGTCTTCCCAGCCCCAAATAATAACCATTTCTGCAGAAGTTTCCACTGGAGGCTCTGCAGATTTTTAAGAGTATCTAAGCAGCTTTGTGAACCATGTCCACCTTGTGCAGAGGGAAACTGAGGCACGAGTCGACACCTGGCCCAGAGGTGATGTACAAAAACCCTGTGGCAGAAACAGGGCACAACCCCATTGTCCTGTTTTTCTCACTGCTATACGAAGGGCATTGCAGCAGACCGAGGTGGGGAGGTCTCTGGTACTGCAGTCTGAGGATGGGGGACAACAGAACAAGACGGCGGTTCTCCCTTGAAGGAGCTGCTTCTCTTTGGAGGAGCTATGAGAAAGTGTCATTGGTCCCTGCTGGTTTTTTTTTTTTCTTTTTTTCTCTGTTATGAGAGATCAGGAAGGTTAATTTTGCCTTCTCTGACAAGCAGGTTGCAATCAGCAGGTTTTGTTCTGAGCCAGTGTTGTCTCCAGCCTCCTCTCCCCCCAGCCCTCCCCCAGAAGTGCTGAAGTTTCTCCCTCTCTCTCCGGACCTGCTGCTGCTGCATTGCCAACACCGGCCCTTTATCTCCCGTCCTATGCGTCACCCTCTGCAGCATTTTTTCGGTTAACAAATTGTTACAGTTTTACTGGCCTTACCTCCTCCTCCTCCTCCTCCTTCAGGAAAAAAAAAAAAAAAAGAACAACAAACCAACCACCAAACTCCAACAACAGCATCTCTGCACCTTCGGGGTGGCTCCAGCTCTTTGGCTGCTTCCGAAAAGTTCGGTGCGTCAGGCAGGAGATGCTGCAACATGCTGAATCTCCTCTGACTAATTTTGCCTTGACTTTCCCAATTCTTCCCTCGTCTCCTGTCGTTTGTAGTCGAGTGCCTTCCACTCAGTCCCAAGACGGCTGATTTCCCCCCTCAGGGCATTGCCAGCTGCCATATATGAGTTTCTCCTATAGAGATTGAATGAAAACATATACTGTGCTGGAGTGTTAACTTGTAATGCAGCTATCAACAGAAGTACATATCACTCTGGGTGGCATTAGTCAATTATGACAGAAAGCCCATTGGCGACACAAGTCAATTGATAATAAAACGTAATCTCTCTTTCCCCCGTCACATATTTACCAGCCATGAACTACTGTAGCATATTTCCTATTCACAGATGAATGCTCCAGCCGTTCAGATGGGTATTTTTCAGAGCTGAATGCAATCTAGAGGGTTAATGGCTCCAGTGCAGTGGTCTGAGGATAAAGCCACTGCAGGTGCGCAGCTAAACGGGCAGTTAATTGGGTAGCAGGTGAACATAAACAGAGAGCACAGAGGGTGTGGAAAATGCTTTAGCGAGGAGGAAGGACTGGTGGGAATGCTGAGCCCCAAAATAAAGACGTATTGAACTTTCCTTCCCTGTGCCGCAGTCTTTGTTGCACACAATCTCAGCTCTTTGTATATCGTTTGCCTCTTCCAAAACGCTGCTGCTCCTGCTGCCGGGGCTCCCAGCCTGGGATGCAGGCAGGAGGCATCTCAGCAGCTGTTGCTGGAGGACGGGGCCGGTGGGGCTTCAGCTCACGCCACATGGAGGGGGCATGTGGAGGGGAGGAAGGCTCCTGGGGTGGCTGGTTTGGGGAGGAAGAGTCTGAGGCTGCTCCACTCTGTGGGGGTGTTATGTTGGGTTCTCATGGCAGGGCCTAGGGTGGGAGGCTGGGAGCTGGAGAGGGGGGAAAAAAGAGGCAGAATCAGGTGGATGGAAACATTCATCCCTGCCTCTCTTATCTGGACAGAGCCGGGCAGGGACGCTAGCAGCCAGGCAGGGAGAGATGAGAAGGCAATGCAAAGAGCAGGAAAGAGAAGCTGATAGAAACCACTTCCAGTGGGCACAAGGGCCCTGACAGAACCAAACCAAAGCAAAACCCATAGTCAGATGTACAGATGGTGCAGCCTCAGAGGATCAGTCAGCTCAGCAGGGTCTCAGTCATGCCTGGTGAGGTGGCTGCTCTCCCCAAGCAAGCTCAGAGTGGGGACATCACCAGCTCTGGGTTGTCTGTCACAAGCCATGGCCAAAGTGAGCCATTGCAGAGGTGGCTCACTGGTTTCTCAGACACACCAGCTCCACACCTTTGGCTAAAGTTGGGGTCTCCCCACCATGAGGGGTCAGGGGCTTCAGGGTCTCCCCACTCCTGCTGTAGGGCTGCAGTGACTGCTGGAAAAGGCCAGCAGGTTTCTGGACTCCCCTCTGAGCAAACCTTCGTGGATGACCTCAAAGGCCATCCCCTCAGTTCACCCCCACATCTGTGCTGAGCTTTTCATGAGTCTGGGGCTTCGCTGCTCCATCCTGATTTCCCAGACCTTGCAGGAGGGATCAGTGCTAACCAGCGCTGCTGAGCAGGGGTGTGCTGGGGGATGGATGCTACACGGGCGTTTAAGGATAGCTGAAATTAAGTAATCCTGATTCAATTTTGTTTCCTGTGTCCTTAAATCAACTGCTGCAGACAGGTCAGTGTTTTTTAATCAGACCAAGGGACCAAGCAGGATTATTTTTTTTTTTTATTTTCCCCCTAAAGTCAGACGTGCATCCTTTTAATTAGCGCAGCTCTTGGCTTTTAGGGCACATCAGGCTGTGCTTTTTCACTCTGTGCCTCTTCAGAGTCACTCAGGTGGTGGTAGGACACTGGGGAAGCTGTGTCCTCATGCTGCTCCATGCTGCTTCGTTGCCAGCATGCCATACTCGTCCTACCCCAGCAGCCCCTTCCCCTCTCCATCAGAGGTCCAGGGGCTTCGCATGCACAGAGACCTTCATCCCTGTGTGGGACAGAGCGGAGCAAGGGCTGCTTCCAGGGACAGACGTCGGAGCTGGGTCCTCCCAGCTCTGGAGGCGAGGCAGCAGCAGGCCACCTTCATGGTTGAGTTCCTCCTCACAGCCTGTGCTTTATCTGGATATTGATAACCCGAATAGCTCTCCTAATCAGCCAGTAATGGATTCCACCGGGAGCACCTTATTTATCTAACACCTCTTTTGACTTCAGACTCTGTCTCCTTGCAGTCTCACAGCCAGGCCACCGCGCTGGGCACACACCTCTCGTTTTCAGAGGAAGGCAATGCTCTTCTGCCACCGACTCCTTTTTGGCGGTGCGCCCTCTCCCAAGTACTTGAAGGCAGACAAGGTGGTTAAGCCAGACGAGATGGGAGATTTGGTTCTGTTCTCACCTAATGGGGCTGCATTAAGAAGAACAAACACATCTGTTCTTCACCCTCCCTCCTGGCCTCATGCTCCAGACACATCGTGCTGCAGCTGCCTCAGTGAGTGATGGGAAAGCACAAACCTCATTCTCTGTCTTCACGTCCGCGTGTGCCTACAGGTATGTGCACACCTGTGTGCTCCTATCGGCATGTTTTTCTAAAATTTGGCAAAATAATGTTTTTTCCCTCCTGCAGCACACCTGCGGATTGAGCCACTCCACATTCCTGCACTGTTTCTGAGTGAGTGCAGCTCACAGGGCGGTGTGACACAGCCCTGTGCACCCTGAGATCTGTGCAGTCACCACATTAGGTCTGGAAACAGTATTCATATGACTTTTGAGACCCAAAAGAGCTCAGTCAGCTCCTCTACCAACCCTCATGTATGACATAGAAATACTCCCTTTTATTTTCCTCTCTCTGGTTTCTAGGTGCTGTTGGAGAAAAAGGGAGCTTGGCCACTGATTTCAGTAGCAGCAGACTTTTAGCCCCACGGGCAGCAGACAGTGTCTGGTGTGTGCCTGTCCAAAGACCAGGTGCAAAAGCAATTCCTGTTCTGGGACGTGGGTGATGACTTCTCTCCCAAAATACATAGATTGGTCTGAGCCCCCTGAGTGAAGCCAATGGTACTGACACTGAAACAGCAGCAGGCAGAAGGGAGATAAAAGGTTATTAGCATCTCCTCTTTTGTTCTCTTCTTTTCTTTCATTTTTTTCTTCCCCAGTCAAACCCTGTATACCAGCAAAAAAGATTCAATGTGGCACAAAACCAGCTCATTACCTTATTGCCTCTAAAAAGTTCTTTTGTCCTGGAAAGCGTTTTCTCTGTGAACGCTGAGGAGTGCTCATAGAAATCACCTTGTCACACCTAGGAAAATTTGACCTCCTAATCCTGTTTTACAGCTGAGGAAACTGAGGCATAGACAAGTAAAACGCGTTAGCCACCATCACACACCTGGGATCAGCAGGACTTGTTTTTTCTTACCTTGGAAACAGAGACTGTTTTACCTGGAACGGATGGAGTTATGCAACTGTAAAATTGCTGTGAATGAGGACGAGTTTGGGCTCCAGGAGTCCTGCCTCCCAAATCCCTCTTCTAAATAGCACATTGTCATAAAAAGCTGACTTTAAAACTAGCTTGCGCAACTTTGGGCATGGAGAAGCCAGCAATTTACACAGTTGAGCAAATCATAGAAAACTCTAAATGTGGAATAGGAAAACACTTACACTTCCAAGGCCTTGAGTGTAAATTGGAGAAGTACATCCCATTAATGGGAGTTTACGCACATTGATACATTTCATTTTTCCCTGCAACGCTGAAAATGAAGCACTGAGACACAAATGCACCAGGAGCTGATCAGCAATGCTGCATCTGCACCCGGTAGCCAGATGACATAGCAGGTGTAATACTGAAATATATTTCACGCATTGCCTTGACACAGGGAAGGGCAGGACGTGGTGGGGTTGGTTCTTAGCCTTCCTTTGTCATTTTATCCAGCTCTCTGCGGTGGAGTCACCCTTGATTCCTGCTGATGTAAAGGAAGTCATAGCTGGGCTTCCCAGATTCTCCCCTCATGCAAGTCCACTGGTTTCATCTGCACAGAATGTGAGTCTCCTAATACTCTTAAAAGTCAAGTGAGAAATAGAAGAAAAAGAGGACTAATACCACTACTCAGCTTAATCTTGCCCTTGGTCATTCCTACAGCCCCAAAGACAACACGTCTCCCCACACCCCCCAGGACTCACAGTTCACCCTCACCAAACAATGGCCAGAATTGTCAAGTCTGAAGTTAAACATGTGCTGGAAAAAATCAGAAGTGCTCTTCAGAAGATGAGCAGCTGGCACAGAATCTGATGTTTAACTTGGAGTCTGCCTAGCAGCAGCTCCTCTTTGGATTTCTTCTAATATTTCCAGTTTCTAATTTATTTTCCTTCTTGGTTTGTATCTTCTTTATCATAGAATCATAGAATCATCTAGGTTGGAAAAGACCCTTGGGATCATCAAGTCCAACCATCTACTCTGTAAAGTTCTTCCCTACACCATATCCCCCAACACCACATCTAAAGGACTCTTAAACTCATCCAAGGATGGTGACTCAACCACCTCCCTGGGCAGCCTATTCCAGTGTCTGACCACTCTTTCTGTGAAGAATTTCTTCCTAATGTCTAGTCTAAACCTACCCTGTTGCAGCTTGAATCCATTCCCTCTTGTTCTGTTGCTAATTGCTTGTGAGAAGAGACCAGCACCAACCTCTCTACAGTGTCCTTTCAAGTAGTTGTAGAGAATGATGAGGTCACCCCTCAGTCTTCTCTTCCTCAAATCAAACAGTCCCAGCTCCCTCAATCGTTCTTTGTATGATTTATTCTCCAGGCCCTTCACCAGTTTCGTTGCCCTTATATATATTTATATATATGTATAAGCTGTAGCTACTGTAACTTCTTTATGCAAGCCTATGTACATATGGTAGCTTCCTGTAGCTACCAAAAGAAGGTCTGGCCCTAATTTATACTGATCTGTTTCAGATGGATGCAGCACACTCTTATAGCAGAATTTTGGCTTCTTTTGGTGCGCGGGTTTTTATGTAGTACAGTTGTTTTCAGAGACAGGCTTGTTAGCTTAGATTTGGTTGAGATCATTTGCTTGGTAGCTTTCATCTTGGGAAATCACCCTTCAGTCTCTGATCATCCAAGATGATAGTTAATGCTGGACTAAGGAAATGGAAAGCTACCTGGATGTGCTACCTTCTCCATGATAGCTTTAGACCAAAAAAAACCCTACCAAAATGCTGGAGAACTTTCACAGAGAAGAGCAGCCTGTGCACAGGGGAATTAGCTGGAGGAGGGGATAGGGTACTCCACGATGTTGGTTGAGGTGACCTTCTCTTTTATCAACATGGGGTTGGAGAGTTAAGAATTGAGATGTCAGAGGAGGGATTGGAAAGTGGGGAAGGTTGTAGCATATATTGGGATTGAAACAGAAGAAGGAGGAGGTAAGAAAACTCATGAAAGAAGGGAACCCAAGTGGCAGTGAGCTGGCAGTGAGCTGGAAGTGACAGGTGACAATAGGAGCAGAGCCAGTTCATTAAGACAGTCCTTAAAATGTTATGCTTGCTGAAAACTCTGTGTGACAGGTTGGGGAATGATTGACACCAATCAAATCCTCACCTTTCATAACAGAAGGTATCTAGTATGGCCAAAATGTTAAATCCCCAGCAACATCCCTGGCCATAGTGTCACAGCAGTGAGAGGCAGGATCAGACTGAAGGGTGCAGAGAGATCCTATAAGTTTGATTTAAAACATTGGGAATTCATCACAGTTTGCTCACCAGCTCGGTTCTGTAGGTGTAGCAGGATTTAAGGCATGATCAATACTTCTGCAGAAGACCTTACTTCTGAGGAACAATTGGAGCAACAAGTAGATCTAACAATAAAGAGGCTGCCCTTCTGCCTTAGAGTGGAGAGAGGGACTTTTTAGGCCTTGCCCTTCACTCTAATCTTGTCCCCTGTCCCTTAGGGCCCTTTAATTGATCATTCAGGGACAGAGGTCAAAGCGTCGATACAATTGAATAGCTGCTGTTGGTTGTATGTACACATCATCTAGAAAATGATATGTGACAGGAGTCAGGAGAAGGAGGATAAAAAGAATAAAATGAATAAAAATGATTGCTTTTGCATTTAGAGGATGTCTTTTTGGGACCAGAAAATTGCTAGGTCCCATGCAATCTAACTGCAAGACTAAACTCTAAGGGAACCTCTTTCTTTCAGGGGCTTGTGTTGAAATGCAACATCTCCTGAACATTTCTTTTCAGACTAGTTGCTGTTATTGGTTTTGGCAGCTTGTGAGAGACAAACAGTTCTTTTTTCTTTTTTTTTTTTTTTTTTCCCCTTCTTTCTCCTAACAATTTTTAACCTAGCCATTGTTAAAGATTCATCATACTTATAAACACCGAATGCTGACTTCTCATTACTCACTACCTAAAAACACTGCAGAATCCTCTTAACGGTTATTTATTATGCTCGTCTTGTAGATTGCTTTCTGGGACTTAGTCAGGTTGTAGCAGGGATCTTAATTCAGGCTTTGTGCCCCTGCAGGAGAGGTAGAACTTTCTTGCTCCCTGACTCAAGACCTGCGGAGTGTGGATATGGGAGCAGAGCAGGGAAGGGGGATGCCTGCCAGCTTGCACCTTTCCAGGCATGGGTGAGTGAGGAGAGGTGAGGAGTGGGGAGAGCCAGTTCATTAAGACAGTCCTTAAAACATCAGTGAGGTCTTATCAAACTCAAGACAGTGAACAGAGAACAAGCCCTGACCCACATGCCTTACTTCATGCACGTGGGTGAAGGTTACATTTAATAAAAGATAGAAAGAGCAGGAAAAATTAAGTCCTTGCTAGGACCAGTGTGAATTTTATGAGGGGTTAAAATTCAAGAAGGGTTAAAATTCAAGAAGGGTTAAAATTTTGTATCCGCTCTGGAGCAATGCTTGAGCCAGACGCAATGGTCTTCTGCTGCGTTTCCCCTCTCACGCCTCACTTTCTTCTGTGAGTGAATCATGGGGCTCATTTTCAACATGCTTTGAGATCTTGGTGTGAAATATGCTGTATAACTGCTCGGTATAATTACCCGAGGTTGAACGTTTGTGCTTGCATAGCACCCAGAATATCTTTTCAGCTGTAGAGGAGATACCCCTATGTCATGCCGAGGCATGGGGATGAGCAGCATAGGCAGGAAGCTTTTCCGGACATTGCTGGGCAGCTATTCTGCAGGGAAACAGAGGCTATCTGTCAGCACCCTTCATGGACACTAAATGAAACAAAAAAATATTTAGATTAAAAGCCCTTTAGTACACTAAACAGAATGCCTGGAGGAGAATGCTCCTCTTCATCATTTAATCACACACAGACCTAAGCCAGAAGTTTGTTTTAATTTGACATAGGAAGCTGAAGGCTGGTGGAGCTCTGAGGCACTCACAACCTCTTACTGTGGTCTCTGGAAAGGATCTCGGATATACTCAGCTGTCAAAATGCATTGCTGTTGTTTCAGACCTGTTGCCCACAAGCTCCACTTAGGTTTTCCATTACCTGGTGGAAGACAATAAAAGCCTCTTACAAAGACAGCCGCAATTGCTGGAGTATCTTCTTTTCAAAAACGTAACTTGGAAGTTTAGCCTTTGGGAAATTCATTTTCTATTGAGATGGAATTTGAGGAGTTTTTAAAGAGCAACTTTGGATTTTCAGGTTTAAGAGGGCTTGAAAGAAAGCAACAAAGAAGAAATCATAAAGAGGAAACATTTTCCCCCTCCCTTTCCCCCAAAATATTTCTTAACATGTTTTTGAATGCCATAAGAAATCTGTGTCTGCCTGAAAACTAGTGTTTGTCAATATATAGTCTTCCTTTGCTCCTTGGAAATATGAGCAGGAGATTAAAATTCTGATCTCCAGAAAGCATCAGAGTACATCTCTGAGGCTAGCAGCAGCTCTTGTTATCTGATGGCACTGCAGTGCACAGGATACACGGTTGAGGACTTCTCATCCTGCCCTGAAAAGGCAGCAACAGAGATATAAGCTACCCAATTTAGGATGTGATGTTCAGAGCACCATTTGGATAACTAAGAAGGGTATGTCCAGCTGCTTGAAATTTTTGAATCTGTGAAGCAGGTTTGGGATCCACAAAGAAAGGTGCCTGATTTTACAAAGGGCTAGTGTGTTAGCCTTTCTCATGATAATATCCTTTTTCTCACACATCTGTGGGCAGCTGCCATTTTCCCAAACTTGATGAGAGAGAATGGACAGACCTTCCCTTCCGGATGCTCCATCCAGCTCTACTGAGTTGGCAAAGGGCTGTAATCATTTGCTGCTGCTCTAAATCAGACACAAAGTAATACCAGAACTGTACAGGATATTTGAAAAGGAAAAGCTAGCAGCTGCACCAGAGAAACAGGGCATTTGAGGAGGAACAGTCCCTCACAAAGCTGCTCTCTACAAATGCATGTTTTTTACCCTTGATTTCCGCTTGCTTGTAGGGTGGTGATCAGCAGTGAGGCACTGGGGAATTAGATGGTTCGGGTTAATATGTATAAATACATGATGCAGTTCTAGACATGAGCAGGAGTCGATGGCAGAGGGTAAAAGCTTTCTTGTCCCACAGCCATCTTTCAGAGGAGGATACTGCAGATGTTTGTGCTGTCAGCTGAGCTCCTACTCTCCTTTCAGTCGGCAGCAGCTCTGGTGCTGGTTGAGTTGGCATCAGAATCAGGCCCCTAGTTTAATTCCCTTCCTATATTGATAGAGAGCCATGTCTGTGTGCATACCATAGAGTGTGAATACGTTGCTGTCCCTTGAGGAAAGAGACTCATTGAATAATCCTTTTTGTTTAGTATTATTAAGTGGACCATGGCCCTTATTTTTGCTTGTTTTGCTGCTATTCCTTTGGGACGAGAGAGGTGGCCTTGTTCACGCCACTGCCTTTCAACATGGTGAGCAAGATTTAAAGAAACATAAATCCACTCAAGAGAGAGAGGGTTACACAGCAGAGCTGAATAATGGGCTTTAATAGGCAAACCAAACAGTTAAATAAAAGATGCACACGGCATGCTAAAACTTAAGGAATGCATATTCAATGCAATGCATTATTAAATACAACGGTGAACATATGGGTGCCTACAATTAATGTATATAAATAGCTGATAAAATTGCTCAGTATTAGAAAGCTAGCGGCAAAAATGACCTCATATGTCAAGCAGACAAGCAGGCAGTTACCATTTTCTTTGTACACCTTACAGATGATAAATTAGTTTTATGGTCTGCATGGGGCCCTTATCACATTACAGCACCAAGTGTTTGATAAAGAAAAAAAATGCCTCAGCTAAAAATCGAACTGAAATTTGGAGTCCCCGTGGACCTCATTTTTTTAACGTAAAGAATTTTAACCAACTTCCTTTTGGAAAGATTTATTGCTCTAAAGAGAAATGTATATCTCTATCCTATGTGCTTTTATTACAACTTCTTCTCTTCTCTTCTTCTTCTTCGTTTTTTTTTTCTCCCCCTGACATTAGATATAATATGAGTCTGCTGTAACGGACTCATTATTGATTGGGGGATTTAGTGGTTACAGCAGAGGGAAGGGGCAAGCAGGACTCCTGGGTTCTGCTTCTGTCTTTTCTACTGACCTTGGGTGAGTTGTTTCAGATCCCTGAGACTCAGTTTCTCCATCTCCAAAACAGAGGGTAGCAGGCAGTGGCTGTGAGGAAGAACTAATTGTTGCACCTGGAAGCCCAGGAGAAAGTCAAAGGACTGGGTTTGTCCTGCAGATGGTGGTGAAAAGAGACTCTGCAGTGAAGACCCTACCATGGGACATATGGTGCTGTAGCTTGAAAATTAGTTTCCCCCTTCCCAAAGTGAGAGGGATGGAAAGATCTGTTTTCCAAGAAATCCAGCAGTTCTACTTCTGCCAGGCCTCTACTTTTGACTGATCTTTTCCTGCTTTCAGCACTGTCTGCCCTGTTGGCATGTGCGGTTCCTTATGGGCATATTTCCCAAGCCTTTATATTCCTTTTCTAGAGCTGAAAGGGTTTCTGAAGTTGTGGGAAGGTGCTGGCAGGCACTTAACGATCCTGTTGCTGGACTCTCAGGCTGGCAAGTTGGGTCAGGATCTGGCCATGCTACCTGGATGCACTGGGAAAGCAAATGGCATCAGGTACAGAAGCTTTAAGAGGGAGAAAAACAATTTCACATCCATCCCATGGCTCCGTCTCTTCCTTCTGCTTTGAAAAGCTCTTTTTAGAGGTGGGCTTTGGTAAATATTAGTTCCCCAGAAAAACCCAGTTATTTTGTGGCTCCAAATCCTTTAGAACAAAAGTTTTTTTTTGTTTCCTGATCCCCTGTGCCTGGAAGAGGTACTCTGAGGTAAAGGCACCGAGGCAACATCTGGAATATCACCCAGGTTTGGATTGCAATCTGTGTGGCATCATTGATGAACCTCCAATGCAAATATGTAGGGTTTGGTTGGTTTTGTGTTTTTTTTCCCTACCTTTTTGTTGTTGCTTTTAAGAAGATGCTCAAATGCAGAGGCTGGATGATTTTACTGCCACGTGTGTGCACCCAGCATGTGCTTCAGTGGCCACTGGCTTACGGTATTTATGAGGTAGAGTCCCATGAGATGGTGTCACACGGCTCTCATACGGACGACTATGGCAGGACAAGTAATTAGTCCTCTGATGAAACCCTGAGCAGACATTTGGTTAAATGCTTTTTGGCTGAGTTTGGCCGTGTAGGTGCACCTCTATCTGTCTGAGTGTCCCCCCCACTAATGTAAATGGTTATCTACTTGTGATGTAGCTTTTTAAGACACTGCTTGCCAGGAAAACACTGCTTAGGTTTAATCACTTGCTGAAATCACTGAGAAGACTTTAAGATTTAAGCGTGTGCTTAAAATTAAGCATAGAGTTAAGCACCTTTATGAATTAAATTAACACATTCTTGCCATGCAATGAAGTTGAAAATACCTTTGAAAGTCCCCCTATAAAAATGAGTAACACTGTATTTCCCCACTGACAAATCTCTACTAAAATGCCATACAATGAAAGAAGAATTTATAGCTGTAAACATGGCTTGCAAAGAGGGAGGCAACCTCCAGAATTTAGCAATCACATTTGTTAAGGTTTCTCTAAAGCCTAAACTCTCAATTAACAAGCAAATCATCATCAGACAGCCAGTGAATGGCAAATTCATTCTATTCAACATCTTTTCAGAAGTGGATTTTGTGCACTTATCTCCATGAAAACCCAGCAGGAAAGTTTTCCATGAGAGTGATCTTACATCTGCCTGTTTTTAATGACTGTAATGGCAAGCAATATTCTACAATTACTTTGGCGATCTCATTTCAAGCATGCAAATCATATTATTTAAGAGCCCAGCAAAAGTCATTTATTTCTTGGAACTGCTAGCTAACTTTGGTGGGGTGAGGAAATGCTGCACTTGGAATTAAAAGCCCTGATGTCTTGTAACCTTCCACGGTGGAGTTGTAAAATTTGTCCAACAAAGTCAGACAAGAAATCCTGAAAATGAGTAACAGAGACCAAGGGAGAAGACGGGGCTGGGGGTGGAAACTCCACCACTGTATATAGTTCATCACCAAGTTATGTAGGTGTTCTCTTAGTTTAGATGATGAATGAAGAGTTCATAAGAGGTTCATCGCATTAGACACCAGCTAATAACAAAAACCGCTGCACACAATGTCATCTCAGAAAGACATCTGGGAAACGAGATCTTTTCATTGCCACTGTGACCACTCTGAAAATCTGATTAATATCTTTTCTGGTTTTGTTGTGGACAAAGCCGATTGTTTTTAATATTCACCCAGAGCTGTTGGGTGTGTATGTTGTTGCTGTTTTGCTGCCTCATACATCAAGATGCACATAATATCTTACTGTCTCTCTACTGTTGGTACAACTGTCTATTTGTCTTTACTGTTCTTTTTTTTTTCATGGGATGGCAGAGATAATGATGTTGGGCTAAAGAAGCTCAGTAGCTGTCAATAAATTTTGATACCATAAACAAAATATAATTGCTTTCACACAGCCTATTTTCAGCTCATAATTGTATTATTTATTTATTTTAAAATTTTTATCTGTTTGCTTGTTTGTTAATTTAACCCATGTGGAGACCCAGTTAATGCTGTGACAAGATATATATGACAAGAATGATGTAGCAAGATATAAGATATCATTTCACTTCAGGTTGCCAATTCTGTCTAAGCCTGATAAATGCTGACACAAAAATGAGAAGCTTCTAATAATAATTTTTTTTAGAAAATAAACCTCAGCCACTTTCTGTTCTGTTCCAATTGCTCCCCCTCTGCCCCAGCTCCCAGTTGCTTATGGAAAGTGTGAGTAGGCTGAGGTTTTGTGGAAGGATGGAAGCTGAGTATCAGTTTCACAAGTAACAATTGATTTAAAAATGGCTAACCAGACTACAGAGCAATATTTCTCAAAGTGGAAGGAGAGGTATCCCTTTACAGGAGGTTAGGAAAGACCCTAAGAGGGCCTTAGAAAACTATGGGGAGGGTGCTCCTCAGCAATGTGCTTTCTTCAGCCTCATGTTTACATCCTTTGCCACCAGCCTTCCTTTGGAAAATTTTGGGGTGAGCAGTCCTTGAGTGGTGATCTGTTGGAATTTTACCAGGTGCGAGGCCAGGGCAGTTATGAGTACGAAAGTGTTAAAGCTTTGCACAGATACCTTTTTGTTCCTGTTTGATCCATCACCAGTCAAAATGAACAATGTTAGTTCTGTTCTCACCCACAAATGTATTAAATCAAAATAAGGCTGGGACTTTTCCACTGAAGTGTACCAGATTGTTATGCCAAATATCTGTTAGTTTAACATATTTAGACTCCTAGGCTTCTAGCCTTAGGTTGTAGAACTCCATCCACAAGATATTTTCTCTTCTTATAGCCACTGAAATCAGTGGGGCTTAAGCTCTTTGATATTTTTATAGCTCTAAGACATTTACTGTTGAATTATATTGCCGAGTTGTTTAGTGTCTGAGCACAAGTGATTAAAATACTACATCCCTTACTGAGCCTTTGTTCTGTATTATTCACCCCCATGCTGGAGTCTTCAAGTCTACTTGTCAGTTTAGTGTTCCTAGCTTGGATGCTGTGCTTCAATGACACAGTTTCAGCCAAGTGGATGACCTTGGTTTTGGTTGTATTGAGGGTTACACAAGTTTGGGGAAAAGTGCTGTTCTTTATTATGTATATAATAGTACGCAGGGTTCTTCAGAAACAAATTAAGGACACAGATCTTACCCTCAAGAGTTTATGATTTGAATGGATCTATAACATGATGAATGAACACAATAGAAAGAGAAGGAGGAAAGAAAAATATAGGGTCAAGCATCACTAGAAAAATCTGTGTCGTTTCATTGATGAATTACACATACATTTACTGCTTCTATTTCAAGTGTTATGGAGTGTAATTGGTATTGTATGTACATATACATGAAAGATGACCTAGAGATAAGATTGCTAGAAATCAGTTGCTGCTGCTAATGCAGCAAATCTGTTATATGGTATATATATATTTATATACATATTTATATAAAATTAAATCCATAAAATCAGTAAATATTCTTTTGGAAAGATTTAGTCCCCTGAGTGACTGGCATCTGGCGTGCTCTCAGCAGCATATCAGACAATCTTGGATGACACTCAGTGCAACTGTCTTTTCGAGGAATGGGGATGCCAAGGTTTTAACACAAAAATTACTTCTGCCCAATGTGAATCAATAGCTCTGTTCTTTCATTAGTCACTCACATTTTGAGTCCATGACACTTGGTCTGCTTGACCTTATTTATCCCACAATGGAGTTCATGGTAAAGAAAGCAATCGACAACTGAACAGCATCAATAATTGCAATCCCTGTATCTACCAACTCAGAGATAAATGCCTAAAGTTATGATTTCAGCTCGTGCTGTTAACCCATAACTGGCTTTAAGTGTTAATTTCATAAATAGTAATTCTTTAATTAACTAAACCGATTATATATTATTCTCAATTTGAATAGGGTTTAGGAAATGTGTTGAAGATCCTAAACATATCCTAGAGAGAGGGGAAATCATGCTTCTGCAAAGACCTTTTCCCCCTTCTCATGATATTTCCATTTATCTTCTTAGTACTTCCAAGGCGCTTTTTCAAGGGCAGCCAACAAAGGGTACCAGGTACCAAGTGAAGAAATGCAGGATACCAGGAAAAGGGCTATGGACCGCGGTTTATTTAAGCTGTCTGGAGCATGGTAGGAAAGGGACAAAGTGTGTAACTGTGTGACAAAGCACGATCAGATGAGATCTTTGACTCAACAGGTGGAGTTAATTCATCAATTCGTGATTCCATGATCTGAGAACTTGTAAAGCAAGCAATTAAAGGGATCAAAGCTTTACACAGATAATATTTTGGTTTACTATTGTTTTTTGCCCCAGGCTGCCAGTAACTACCCTAGGTTCAGAATAAGCCTATACTGGAGTCAGTCACTGGAGTGGGTGATTAATACACCCTGCACATGTAAACTTTTGTCAGAATTGTATCACATACGGATTCAAGGATTCATGGATTCACAGATTTGACAGAGTTGGAAGGGACCTCTAGAGAGCATCTAGTCCAACTCCCCTGCTAAGCAGGATTGCCCAGAGCACATTACTCAGGTCTGCATCCAGGCGGGTCTTGAAAATCTCCAGAGAAGGGGACTCCACGACCTCCCTGGGCAGCCTGTTCCAGTGCTCTGCCACCCTCACCATAAAGTTCTTCCTCACATTTGAGTGGAACTTCCTACATTCCAGCTTATGCCCATTGACCCTCGCACTATCGCTGGAAACCGCTGAAAAGAGTCCGGCTCCATCATCCTTCAACCCACCCTTTAGGTTGTAAACATAGACCAGGTCTCCCCTCAGTCTTCTCTTCTCGAGGCTAAAGAGCCTCAGCTCCTTGAGCCTTTCCTCGTAAGGGAGGTGCTCTAATCCCTTAATCATCTTAGTTGCCCTACGTTGGACTCTCTCCAGTAGTTCCCCATCCCTCTTGAACTGGGGAGCCCAGAACTGGACACAGTATTCCAGTTGTGGCCTCACCAGTGCAGAGTAGAGGGGCAGAATGACCGCCCTCGACCTACTGGCCACACTTCTCCTTATGCAGCCCAGGATTCCATTGGCCCTCTTGGCAACAAGGGCACATTGCTGGCCATGGAGATCCTGCCATCCACCAGGACTCCCAGATCCTTCTCCTCAGTAGTACTTCCCAGAAGATCCACCCCTAACCTATATTGGTGCCTGGGGTTCTTCCTCCCCAGGTGCAGGACCTTACATTTGCCCTTGTTGAATCTCATTAGGTTCTTCTCTGCCCAGCTCGCCAGCCTGTTCAAGCGCCGCTGGATGGTGGCCCACCCCTCTGGAGTGTCAGCCAGCCCTCCCAGTTTAGTATCATCAGCGAATTTGCTGAGGATACACTCTGTCCCCTCGTCCAGGTCATTGATGAATATGTTGAACAGGACTGGGACGAGTATTGACCCCTGGCTGACGCTGCCTGTTACAGGCCTCCAACTTGACCTTGCTCCATTAATGACAACCCTCTGAGTTCTGCCACACAGCAAGGACTCAATCCACCTCACTGCCCCCTCATCTAGCTGACACTTCCTTAGTTTTCTAATGAGGATGTTATGAGAGACAGTGTCAGAAGCCTTGCTGAAGTCAAGGTAGATGACATCTGCTGCTCTCCCCTCATCCAGCCATCTAGTTATAGCATCACAGAAGGCTATCAGATTGGTCAAGCATGATTTACCTTTGGTAAATCTGTGTTGACCACTTCCAATAACTTCTTTATTTTCAATGTGTTTGGAGATGACACCCAGAACAAGTTGTTCCATTATTTTCCCAGGGACAGAGGTGAGACTAATTGGCCTGTAGTTCCCTGGGTCCTCCTTCTTGCCTTTTTTGTAGACTGATGTGATATTTGCCTTCCTCCAGTCCTCAGGCACTTCCGTTCTCCAAGACCTCTCATAAATGATGGAGAGTGGCTCAGCAATAACATCTGCCAGTTCTCTCAACACTTGTGGGTGCATCCCATCAGGGCCCATAGACTTATGGATGTCTATGGATGGCCAAGTGGCACAATATAGCTGTACAATACAGGGCTGTACAATACAGCCCTGAAATTTTCTAGATTCACCACCGCCAACTATGTAGATGAATAACTGTATATAAATCCATACTTGGAATCTGCCCATACACAATGTTTATGTTGCTGAGAGTTAAATTACACCTAAGCCATTTTTACAAGTCTCTGCTGCAGACAAGGACGTGATTGGTAGTTATGTGTCTCTGGGCTAACTTGAAAGTGGCTATCAGATACAACAGCCATGTAGCCATGCTAGTTTAAAGTTCGGTGTGGGGCTGTAAACCTTGCTGGAGAAAGGAAAAGGGGGGAAATAAATACTGTGACAGTAGTGCAGCTGAGCTCTGACATGCAGAGCTATGTGGGCAGCTAAATCAAAACTAACTCAAGGTGGCTAGATGAGTTATAGTCGGACTTTTGACTGCAGTAAAATCATATTCATTGGGAACATATCTAAAGTAGGGAACGACGCAGTATGAATAAAGGTAACCAGTCTAAGCAGAAGGGAGGTTTGAAGACTTTAAAGAGCAGATATTGTTGGAATGAATATTAAAGATATGAATTTACAAATATACCAACCAGTCCAGAAACAGAGACCTAAGGTCAGTTTTTCCGATCTTTTAGATCTCTCTGATTTTTTCTCATCTTTTTTTTTTTTTTTCTTTTTTTTAAATTAAAAAACAAGAAGACTTTCACTTTCTGCTCATGTTTGCAAGGGGACAACCTAAGGTGAGAAACTCGAGCTGCATTTCCCCACGTACAGTGTGCTCATGTTTGGTCTGTCTGTCTACCTACCTATCTAGCTCTCCCTTAATCGCGTAAAACCACAAAATGAACTAATAGCAGGTTTCCCAGATGAAAACAAGTGTATTATCTTTTTATATTTTCTGAAGCAGACCAGCATTTCATCATTTCAGTGCGTTCAGTTGTTATGTTAGATTGTTTAATGTAATAGAATGACATGACACCGGTACACCAGATACACCAGAATTATGAACACTGGAAAGAGACAGTGATAAAGTGTTTCAAGATACACGCAATCCTGATAGTGCTATAAGTTTCTGCAATTGATTAAAGACGTTTCCCCTGTGCCACCTCATTATTACACATCAAAGGGGAAAAACAAGGGCAAGCTGGATAGCGGGAAAAAAAAAGAAAAATATGTTGTTCTATCCATTCAGCAGAAATCCCCCAGATATGTTAAATTAATTTGTATATACAAGTATAAGTAAGCATGAGAGATACTAAAATAGGTTTGGAGGGCAAAAAACCTTGTGTTTGTTGTCTTGTTGAGTGACATATCTGGAAGAGAGATTATAGGAAAGTATTTGGGCAAGTAGGAAAATGCAAGTAGGAAAAGGCTACAGACAACTCAGGATGGCTGTAGAGATCAAAGAGGTTTCCAGGAGCAAGAATGACAGAAATGCTGATCATTCAAACAGTTAGGGTAGACCTGAGTCCTGGTGTTGGGCTGGCATCAAATATAAGTTTCTGCACAATTTGAAGGTGCTCAGGTATAGCCTTAATATTGGCTGGAAATTAAGATCAAATTGAGCTAGGATCTTTGGAATTCAGATTATTTCCAGATTTCCAGAGGAAAAAAGGAAAGTTTGGAAATGTTATTCACCTATGGGTACGTGAATACATGAGACACTCCAAACATCATTCTATTCCATTAACAGACAGGCATGAACTATGGGCTTTGCAGGTATGAGAGAGCTTTGAACTGGCCTGAGAATGAATGGTGGTGTTCTGAGCTCATGCCAAATATCTCCAAAGCTTAACTGCCTGGTTTTAAATTGAGATTGAGAAAACGAAGACCATGAAGATAAAAAGAAGGCTGGTTTATTCACTTATCCAATTAAATGCCGTAGTGTTTAATCAAGGAAGTGCAAGGAGATGCCAGACAAATTCAGAGGTGGTAAGTACAAGAAAAAAAATGCTCAGCATGGTACATTTTATTTCCAGTGACATTTGACTTTCTTACAGTCAAAATTCACAAAGTATTAGAAGAGATATAATCCTTATTGTACAGATGATGGTCAGTGAGGAAAGAAAGCAAAGAAAGATTATCAAGAAATCACAGAATCATGGCATTATCAGAGTCAGAAGGGACCTCTAGAGATCATCCAGTCCAACTCCCCTGCTAAAGCAGGGTTGCCCAGAGCACATCACTCAGGACTGCATCCAGGCGGGTCTTGAAAATCTCCAGAGAAGGAGAATCCACAACCTCCCTGGGCAGCCTGTTCCAGGGCTCTGTCACCCTCACCAAAAAGAAATTCTTCCTCATATTTGAATGGA
The DNA here is from genome assembly GCF_001431845.1 of Calidris pugnax. Classification (NCBI taxonomy): domain Eukaryota; kingdom Metazoa; phylum Chordata; class Aves; order Charadriiformes; family Scolopacidae; genus Calidris; species Calidris pugnax. The sequence goes on along the minus strand of NW_015090911.1, from coordinate 3,304,931 downwards.
ACTTCCTATGTTCCAGCTTATGCCCATTGACCCTTGTCCTATCACTGGAAACCGCTGAAAAGAGTCCGGCTCCATCATCCTTCAACCCACCCTTTAGGAACTTGTAAACATAGACCAGGTCTCCCCTCAGTCTTCTCTTCTCGAGGCTAAAGAGCCCCAGCTCTTTGAGCCTTTCCTCGTAAGGGAGGTGCTCCAATCCCTTAATCATCTTAGTTGCCCTGCAACTAGGATGCAGGAGGAATCTGAGCTAATTATCTGAGAACTCAACCTACATAATTTGGCATTCAGACCCGTGTTTTAATAGTCATATAGTTTCTTTCCTTATGTTATTCTATATCCCACAACATTTCTTCCCCTCTGAAAGGGAATGTTATCCTTAATCAAGTAAATCTTTCATCAAAAAGCCACAGAGAAATGTGTAAATATGACTGCCATCTATGTTTTTGTGAGGAAGACCTAAAAAGGGTTGACACAACTGAACACAGATCTGTGTAGAATTCATTGAAATTCCTACCAACTATTTGGTGGCCTTTATGGACAGAAACTGTCCTCTAATTTTTCCAAGTTTCCACCATTTGGTCCTAACTGAAATGTTTGCTCTGCAAGAAGCCAAAAACTGTCCTCACACCTGAAGGTAAACTTCTATCAGACACCAATATTTATGAACAGGGTGAAAGCCCTCAGATCAAGCAGTCTCATGGAAAAATGTGCAACTGCTCCCGCTCTTAGTCATGTTTGGGGACTAGCAGGGGAACATCTGCCTTCAGAACTATTTGTCTGTCACCTTTTTCCATCATTTTACTCACTTTTCTAGAAATAAAAGCCTATTTTACAAATCTTTGGAGTCTCAAAACTTCTGTCCCATTTTCAAGCCATTATTTTTTTCTTAGCGGTGACTCATTCAGGTCATATGTTTTAGCTGAAGTTCTTGTTCAAGCCTGCAAACATCACAGCAGTGGAAAGTGTTTTTAATAAAAAATCTGTGTGGCTTGTCTTAATGACACATCCTCCTTCCTTCTCCGGGGGAAGAGTGGGAAGACACCTAGGTAAAAGATCTAGCTAAGAAATACCCTAGAGTCTGTATCAGACTGCACTGTCAAAAGAACTTCCACGTACTCCAATATATATTAAAAAAAAAGGTCTTAAAAAGTAAGATATTAAGACTACTGAATGTCCTTCATTACAAGGCAGGACAAGACCTGAAACAACACTTTGTTCATGACTCATGCTCAATAAAGACAGGTCATTGCAAGTGCCAATTCAAGAAAATGATTTTCCCAATCATAATCAGATAAACCCTGAGAAATAAGAGTAGATTCATACAGTGTTTGCAGAAATAGCCAATGGGGAGCCTCCTATCTATTGGCAAGACCCTTATTGACGTCAGTGAGAGCATGATAGAGCCCAGAATGCAGCAGACGAGGCATTAGGGATACACAAATACCAAATAAAAATACCACAGGCATTTTGCTCTTCAGCATTAATAACAAATGTCAACAGTCAAGTGCTGCTTCTTCAGTATGAAGCTGTGATATCCAGCCAGTGGGTAATCTCTCAAGACTTCCCAGCAGCCATTTATAGCTTTCTGATAAGGTAGAGGATTCATTTTGTTAGCTTGCCCCAGCCTTTTTTGCTGCAAAACAGCAGTTTTACTTGTGGAAGCGAAAGTATGGGTAGAGGTCAATCGCTGATTTAATGGCAAGGCAGGTACAGAGACTGGGGCACTGATAAGGGATTAGGAGCACCTTGCCTTAGTTGTCATCTTTGTAATAGGCTATATATACAAATTGAAAATATATTCCCACAGATACTTAAGCATTTTGTGAGCTACAAGGTTCTTCGTGTCCGGAGAACCTTCGATTATCAGTTTTGGGAAGAGATACTGGCCTAAGGAAGTGATCCTATGAACATAAGTAGCAGAGGTTTGGTGTTCAGCTTTGTCAGAGACAGCCATCCATCTCTGGCCAAATCATTGCTTTGCTCTGTGTAAGACCATCAGTTATAATTTCTCTTCTAGAAGTATGTTTTTGTGTCTGGCTTTGAGGTACACGAAAAGCAAAGATAGAAGGAAACACCAGCACTGCAGAGAGATCAGAAGCGGGTATGTGGCCACACATAAGCTGATAAGGTTCACTTTTTACAGTGTTTGAGTTCCATCCTCATCTTTGCTGGTAGTTTAAGTTAAGCGGTATCATTTTGTATGGGGATGTTTGAGATGTAAGTATATTTTTCTTCCAGCTGGTGATGATGTGGGAGTGGAAGCTGCTAAAAGGAGAGTCTCAGACAGTGGTAATAATTCAAGTTACAGTAGAAAGATTTTCCAGAGCTTTTCTGGCTAGAGCTTGTCCTCTTGGAAGTGTTTGGGAGTCCAAACACCACTGATTACCCAAAGTTTTGTGAAATCTGAAAAAGTCCTTCTGAAAATTTGGGTCTCACTCTCACTTTGCCTAAATGCACCATTCATGAAGCAGGAACAATCATGCTGTGAAAATAAACACAACAGAGACTGTGACAAGCTCAGTGCTGGAGAAATAGAGACCCTCTAAATACCTCTGAGAGAATTTCACGTCCAGTGCCCTAACCATCAATCGAGGCCTGAGTTAACCACCCTTCCTTCCTGTTTTTAAGTCTGGCGATTTCACTGCATGAAGCTAGACTCTTGGCAGCCCCACAGAGATTTTCCTCTTGCTTTCTGGTGCTGTTTTGTTCTATGAATTGTTTGCACTTCAGGAACAGGAGGATGAATTGGTCTCCACGGAGTGTTGATGCCATTTCAGACTGAATAGGCTGGGGAACAGCTAACCCACAGGACAGAATAAAATACAAAGAAGGCTTTATTAGTGTTCCTCTCCCCTTTTAACCTTTTAAATGCCTCTTTGTGAAGAACCCATTGTCTGCTCTTTGAAATTAAATCAGAGAGGAGGAGAGGCCAGTGTAAATTCTAGCAGGTGGAAGGGTCACAGAACAACCATTCTTAGCTATGCAAACTTTATTCATATTGGGAACATACACTTGGGAATTCACTTTTGCTCTTCAGCTTACTACTTATGAGCTTGAGCAACAGAGCCCTGTCTTTATAAATATGTGTGCGGGTGATGGCAGAACTCCTGTTTGTGCTATGCTCTGGCATGTCCCTTCATGTGGAACCCCATACAGACGGGGAATATTTTGCATTCATAGCTCATTTTAGTTTTACCAAGTTTATTTCCTGGTTCAGCTTCCCACCCCTCATATTTCTGGAAATCATTTCTTGAATCTCTGGCAATGCAAAATGCCCAGTGTTCCTTGTTACCTTAAAAAATGCCCATACTTCTGCCTTTTGCAACACATTCATCTTTCTGCCTCAGGCTTCTTACCACTGAAGTTTCAGAGAACGAGGCACGTCCTGTCTGGAGAGGAAAAGACTAAAGGGAGTCATGATGAATGTCCATAAACACATAAAGGCATGTCCCTGAAAAAGGAGAGGAACCAATTATCCTCATTAGTCAGTGAGAACAAAAAAAAGGAGTGATAGGTTCTGGATGAAGCACTGAATATTTAGGTTGACTGTTATGGAAAACTTCATAACTATTAGTACATTTAAGGCAATGAAGCAAGTCACCCAAGGGAAGTAGTCAGATCACCTTCATTGGAGATAGTCAAGGGAAGGTTTGACACTCATCCATCAGAGAAGTGTTAGAGATAATTAAATCAGTCTTGCCCCAGGCAAAAGGATGGACTAGATAATTCACTAGTGCTCCTGTTCAACCCAGCAGATTCTATATTTTTCCTTCTTAATTGGAAAGATATGTGTGTGTGCATGCATGTGTACCCCAATTCCTATCAATCTGTTTTACCCACGGAATGGCTGAAGTATCTGTATTAGGAAGTGACATTTCTTTCCTTAGCTTTATTGTCCTCATTTTGAAAGCCTTACTCCAAATCACCTCAGCAGTTTTTCAGGTGCCTGTATGCAGTATTGTGAAGAGGGTAGGGTACTAGTGGCTGCTAGTCTTATTTTTTTTCACTTGATTGGATTTGTTTTGCTAAAATTTAGGTCTTAAAATACACATCTAGACAGGGAGAATTGCCTCCTTGCCTGCCTTGACTACTCAGTGCCATCTGCAGATTAGACAAGCATCTCCAGAAGGCGCTTTTATCCCATACCAAGGCTGGGTTAAAAATCAATGCATCTCTGGAATTGCCTGTCTCTTTCCAGTGGTTTTATAGGGAGCCTAGATACCTCTTATATTATTAGATATCTAAAGACAAGACTAGACATCTAAAATGAAACATCATGAGTCCTGCCCTTTGCAGCCCTGCACAGTCTGTTTTCCCATGCCTTTGTTTCCCTGGTGACAAAGCAGGGTAATGGCAATGGCAAGGTACCTAGTGTGCTGTGCATGTTGCCTATTACAATTATCATGATTGTCTCAGTGTTACTTTGTGCTTCTCCATCTGTTTGCAGCCTCCATCTGTTGCCTTTCCTTTTAGTCAGGTGAGTCTAAAGATTTAGTTAAACCTAAGTGTTAGGTTTTAAGTTGTCTGTGGCAACAGCTACCCATTTTCCCTTCTGGGTTTGCATCGCCTACTGCAGTAGGGTTGTGGTGCTTGCCATGGCCTACGTACGCCACAGCAATGCAAGCCATGATAATAGCAGTAACACTAGAGTTCCTTGATCTTGTGGTCCGTGGTCCAAGAAATGCTGCCAATGACATAAATCATATATTATCTCATTCTGATTTTTGATAATCACAGGGCACTACAAGGACATCTTGGAGAGTAAGTTTACGAAGGGTCTTGAAATCTGTTCATGAAGCAAAGAGTAATTTTGATCTTCATACACTGACACAAATCCTGAGAAGTGGTAAGCACCATCACTTACTTTGGCAATTCAGATTAAGCACCCATTATCACAGCTGGGATTGTAATGCAAGAGTTAATTCCTTTGTTAAATGTGTAAACTCAGAGTAATGTGACTTGAAGAGTCTGCTCCAAAAGGTAATTAAAACTTCACACAGGAAAACTTTAGGGACAACACAGGAAGGAGACTTCCACCTCCTTTACCTTGATCTTTACACCCACCACACTGGGAGAGCTGTGGGGTCTTTGAAAACAAGGGCCCTTTTCCAGTGTGTGTGCAAGCAGCAAGGAAGACCATAGTCTGGCTTCACAGCTCAGAAGGAGACCAAATGCAAACTAATTGTATACCATAAATCAGATCTGAGTAGGGTCAGCAGCAAATAGGCAGATGGAGAAAGATTTTCTGCCCTGTCATCCAGTTACTGTTACCCGGTGTGTCACTAACAACTTCCCTCTACGGCAGCAACCTTCCCAAATTCTCTGACACTCCAAGGCCACTGTAATAGTGTAGATAAGATAATTAAAGAATTTCTCTTAGCCAGTGATGTTCTTTACTTTGTAACATGCTTTTATGGTTATGTCCAACTGCTAGAGCTGAGCATAGACCTGGTTTAGCTGAGTATCAGTAATGGAGCAAGATGCTGGTTCTTTATTTTTATTCTAAAGTACCCTCGGGTTATGTTATGGAACAACAAAGCTCATCTGAACTTACTAGATTGATGGAAAACCTTTACTGTTCACAGCTTGCAAGAAGTCATAGCAAGATATATTGAAACCCACACAACGATGTCTCAGCTCCCCTCATGACCCCTAGTCATCACAGATGTTCCTGGCTGCTACATCCAGCAGCAATAAAAAAAAAAAAAAACTACACTAGAAACCTTTGGGTGAGCATATCCCTGCATCTGGTAGATCCTGTTGGCTTTCAAAGCAAAAGTCTCGCCTCCTTCATGTACAAGAAGGGGCAAAGACAACACCTTTGTAAAGCAACATTTCGGGCTGCAGCTAGAGGTTGAAATGTGGACCTCCAGCTCTGCTAAAACACAAGTTACCCAGGGTCTCTAGCAGACTCCTGTCCTCTTTAGATTAGACACACTGCATGACTCACTTGCAGGTTATATGCTTCCTGCGTGAAGAAGAGTTTGATCCCAAGCCTCCAAGACTGTCTATGTGGTGTACCATAACAGGAATCAGTGCTAAATGAGTGGCAAGTTTAAGAAATTGTTAGTAACCACCCTCTGATTTTCAAAGCTATTTCATTTCTATGACAATACGTTCTTTCAATGATAGGCAAAAAAAATCCTGAAACCCCTTGATGCTAACTATACTGAGCAAAATGGGAATTGTTATTTGCCTAGTTAGGAAAACAGAACATAACTTTTATTTGATAGGGGCTATCATCTTGCAAATACTTAAGCATGTGCTTAACTTTAAACCTGTGAGGCCTTTTTGAAGACAATGGAGCTATTTACATACTTCAGCACATTGCTTAGTCTTCATAGGATTAGCGCTGACATTAGCAGCCTTAACTTCCTGACAGTGTAGTTTCCTAGTTTTGCATAACAATAATGTTAAGTTTCTGTCTGATGTGATTTACGCAACCCATCGTTTTCCTTTGTCTGTGAAGCTATAAATCAATGTGTATTTTTTTCCCCGGACTGATCTTCGGTCTGATTCTCTGGGCTGTAACTGTGATTATGCCTGTTCCCTCTGTTTTCCCTCCAGGTTTTCTTGGGTCGCTTCCACCAACAAAACACTTTTCATCTAATTGGGACAATGAACTTTATCTTTTTTTTTTCCCCTGCCAAACTTTCTTTAACGATCTCTCTTATAGTTAGAGACTGCAATTTCCTTTAATTACTTGAAACCATCTAAAATAAACAATTTTAAACCAACAGAACAAAGAGCCATTTGTTTTGCTGGTGCCCTCTCCCCATTATCCTTCCATTCTTATTGCTGATGGTACTGAGAGATTAAACTTCATCCTACAGGCAGCGACCTACTCTCCTGTTTCATTTTAATCTTTCATATCCCCCTCCCCCCATTTTGGCTGGCAGTCCCCCCAGGTTACACATTACATCAAAGTATACATCATTTGCTCTTACTTCTTTCTGCATGCTGCCTCTAGGCTAGGAAATTTGCAGAATGCTGCTGTTGCTGCTGAGAACTAGCCATTTTCCTTTAGTCAAATGTTTTTTAACTTGAAAATGTCAATACAGAGATAAGTCATAAGATCAACTCATAAATATTCACAGGCTGCTTCTTTTGGTTTTTTTTGTTTCTCTCCCCAAGTCACAGTGTTATCCAGGGTAGCATTTTACTACATACTTTGCTCAGATTCCTGACTAGTCTTTCTCTCATTAGTGCTTAAAGAAGTACCAAGAGTTAAATTTTTCATTAGCAATTCTTGTGCAGTGTAATATCCTGCATGTATTAGATACACAGAGATATTTCCCTTATGGAAAAATCCTATAGGGCTTCACAGAAAATTACAAACTTTCTCATAAAATTTTTTAAACCACCTTGTAAAATCAAACATACAATGAAATATACTTCTATGAGATGGTTCAAAGAAACCTGTGGAGAAGAAATAACTCTTGAATAAATCCTGTAGGTTTTTGGAGTAATTTCTAGAACCCTATTAAGTTTCTTTAGAGCTCTGCCAATTCCACCTCTCTGCATGTCTGTAGGCTCCTTTGAAAAGGGCACAGAGATAGGGCCCAAAACCTGCTCTGTCATTCTCTCTATGGATTTATATAAAATAAGATTTTTCTCCTGCTTCCAATCCCCCAATGGCCTGTTGAAAACTCATCCTTGCTCTCCTGGCTGTTCTTTTGTTTAGCAAATTTGCTTAAAACAAATTATGTCTGCTTCTTGCACACTTGGCTGTACCATCCTTTAGTGGTGGAAGTAACCACAGATCCACTGAATTAGAGAGATCTACCATGAAATCTTGACCCCTTGGCATTGGTTTTCTGTGATGGCACACATCTGGAGTCCCAAGTCCCAGCCTTCACCATAGAAGCACTCCCATGTTTAAACCCAATGAGCAGGAGGATATACCAAGCTGAATCCAAACTGGGACAGATGACGGTCAGCAATGGAAGGGTTAGATCCTTAACAGTGTGAAGAAGTGAAATGCCAAAAGTTTTAAAGCATTTTGTCACAACCAGCTGGTTCCAAGATACTTACAGCTTACCCATATAAGGCATTATAATGAGCAACGGAACAGCGACATAGGTGTGTAGACTAGATGACATCATATAATCTTGTTAAGCCATTCTCATTGCCTCATGATTGAGAGCAATCATTCAAGTGTTTAAGGGCAAATGTATGGTGGTATTGGAGTTCAGAGAAGAGTGAAGTCCATTCTGACATCTGGTCTATGATTACCTTGTGGTTCAATTCCCCCAAAGGATGCTTTTATGCAATTTTGTAAATATCCATAGCTGGAGCTTTAAAATTAAAAAGCTAAGGCTGAACTCCAAGCATTTGCTTTGCATGGGATGGGCATGAGAGTACCTGTGATCCTGTCTGAGGTGAAAAGCAAACAGCATGTTTATTGTTAATAATTAGTATATATTTTTGAGTGAAAACAATGATGTGATCTCACCAGCTGGTTGATTTAATATAAATATTCAAACACAGAAACAGTTTATTAAACAGATTGGAAATCATCAACTTCATTATTGTAATAGAACAAATACACTATCTTGATTTTCAATAAATGGAACAATCTACCGTATGCCAAGTCACTTGCTGTCTGTTACTATATTCTATTAAAAAGAAAATAATGATTCTAACAGAATGTCGTGTAGCCACTCCAAAAATTAATAGAATTACTGCAGCAACCACAAGACAGAATATAAATATTCTATTGAATTATCAATTAAAACCCCATAGCAATAAAGGTAAACTACATCAAATAAGCGAATAGAAATTATAGACTATTTCCCAAATTCTTGTATTAGTCTTCATCTTGAGCCTGGAATGAAAATTCTTGAGAGTAACAAGTATATAATTACTTGACATTTTTCTTCTTCGAGTCATCTTAGGAAAACAAATTACGTGATGTAAGTGCAGCTCTTTGGATTCGTAAACTACTGGCATAATGAAGAAAACACTGTGTAGTTATTATGCATTGAGCATTCATTGATGTTAATTTTTGCTCAAAAGATTGAGGCACAAACCATTTTTCAGTTTCTAATATGAGTGTCCTGAAGTTCCATTTCCCTCAGATGCCATTCATCCCTGTTGGAGGAAGAGAAGTTTAGGTCACTCAGCTGGTTTGGCTTGACTCTTCTCTTCTGGCAGCCACCTAAAGTAAAATATCATCCCTACAAATACCAACTTCTTCCATAAGCCAGTGGTGGTAATTATTTCCAAACGTCATAAGAGTGCAATAATATCACAAAAGACAGAAGAATAATTTAGGGTCATACATAGGGATGAGAAGCAGAAATTAAGAAAGAGAGAGGAAGAGAGAGAAAACTCTGTCCCATAATCCTGTGAGACTCTGGGATCCTATTCACATGTGATTTTAAACAGGATATTCAAATAGATGGGGATGACCATATTTATAGGTACTAGGCACTACACAATGATAAAGGTTTCCATTTCTGTTTCCTCTCATTTGTCCCATATACTGAAGATACTCCAGTTTCATGCATTACAACACTTCTTGGCTGCATATTCTAACTAAAAGGGTAATAGCACAGCACCCACCTCATGATAATACTTTTCAGCATGGTCTGACTGCTGTTTTTAGCAGAAAGAAAAGAGTACAGAACCAACTTTTTTATTTTGCCAGGGTAACCAGGGGAAAAACTAAAAAAAAGAAAAAAAGAAGAAAAAATGTAGATATAGAGCAATCCACTGAGGTAACAACATCGAACGGAAATAACACTAAGTTGTAGAAAATCTGGATACTTTTCTGGTTCAATCTTTATAGAACCTGCCTTGGGAAAATAAGTTTCCTTTTATGTGCTTCCATTTCCCTTCATATTTCTTCTCTTTGCAATCCAGGTATCCAGTTTGATTGCAGGGCTTTTCTAACTACATTATATGAGTCAAAGCACATAGGGTTTTCTGCAGATTAACCCTTCATTTCAGTTATATCACACAGTCTCTATCAGTGGATGTTAAAGACATAAAGAGTATATCTTTCGCTCTGTCCCCTTAAAGTTTTTTTCATGCATAATTGTTGATAGAAAAGGGCTGATTTTATTAAGTTCCTTGTTTGAAAAAAAGAGACTGTAAAAATAACATTATTCTGTAAAATTTTATTGTTTAGTGCTTTTTTTTTTTTGACAAGGAATTGAAAAAGAGAAATCTTTACAGTGAAGCAAAGCTTTGAAACAATGCATTTTTTCCCATACGGTTATATTAAAAATTTTTCAGAATTCTATCTTCAAGCCCAAATTAAAATAGAAACAGTCATAGGTTTGGGGTTTATTTTATTTTATTTTACTTTATTTTATTTCATAAAAAATATATAGTTTTCCTCAGCCAGAAATGTTGTTGCCTATTTAACCCCACTCATCTTTTTTATGCAGTTCTAAGAGAGAGTCCTCCAGGAAGTCACTGGTGTCCTACCACATCAAGCCACCAGAAGGAGATACTGTTAACACATACTACACTGGGGATAATCTTTGCTCAACTACCTACTCACAAAGGGCATTCCTCAATACCTGCTTCGTCAAACTTGTGGAAGATATTTGAAAAATAGGTGGAGGATAGAAGAGGTTAGGAAATCCATTTCCTTTACAGACTTTAAACAGTCTATTCCAGTCTTTTCAGAACAAATTAATAATAGACAAACAGTTAATGAATAGCCCTCACTTGGTGTCATCATGATGGGAGTTTTACTTTGTGCTTTCTTTCCTAATATTTCTAAGTATTTCAGAAATGAGGAATTTATGATCCTGACCCAGGTATATTATGATACACATTATGCAAGAAGACCCATCACACATTCTCACACATCCAGCCCTACATTTCACGCCCTAGACAACTCCTGATTTCATAGAATCATAGAATGGTTTGTGTTGGAAGGGACCTTTAAAGGCCGTCTATTCCAACCCTCCTGCAGTGAGCAGGGACATCTTCAACTGGACCAGATGTCTCAAAGCCCCATCCAATCTGACCTTGAAAAATCATTATTTTTTCTTTTCCCTAAGTTTTGCTGCCTGGCCCAGTAATGTATGTGACATACAGAGTGGAAAAACAGGAAGCCCACCCAACTTATTCTTATAAGTAAAGGAAACAGAAGCCATTAAGAAGAAAGCCTGGTGCATAACCTCCCCTTTCCACTCCTTTTCTCCCAATCTCTGTATCGTGTAATTCCCCACAAAAGCAAAGGTAATGGATACAGTCCTCTGAGCTAACATGTCTCTACATTTCAAGATCCTCAAGTTTGTGTACAACTTTCCTGTGCAGTCAGTGAAGAGAAATCTCTTCCTTCAAATACCTGCAGGCAGAAGTGCTGTCAAACTTACTTAGTGCTTAAATCTAAGCACAACATAGCGGAAATTTAGTTAACTCTGTCAGGTACCCCAGGTTGCATCCGATGTTGTGGAGTCATAAGACGGTGGCCTGATTTAATAGCTAGTCCCAAACTTTCAATTTTGTGCCAGACACTAAACCAAAACATGGCCTTGGGCATGTTACTTAAACTATCCTTGCCTCTGTGCTACCAACAACAAAATGAGATCTTCCTTCTCTGGGGGAACTGTGAGAATTAATTAGCTTGTGTTTGCCAGAACTTCTGAAGTGCTAAGCAAACGCTGATTAGAATAATTTTACAGGCTTCAGAGGACCGCATATCTCAAGGGATCATGTGGAGAACTCTCGATGGGGAAGTAATGCAGCACACTCAAAAATGCATTTGCAAGACTTTAGTCTATGTTTCACTCGAGTGGATTCATATTTTAAAAATCTTATGGCTCTATTCTTTCTAACCCTGCATACTTCATATCGACTTGTGTTTAATCTTGCATGCAGAGGGTGAGGGAAGTGTCTATAAAGCGGTCCTTCCTCACGCCCCTGAGGAATAATCTACACTCATCACTATAGCATGTAACTGCAAAGACCAAAATAGCCTCGCAAAGAAATGAGTGGTAAGACTTCCCACGGGGAGTTGAAATGGGGAAGAGCACAGTCTTGACCAGAGCACGGGGGGATATGGACGTTGGTAACCTGTGAAAGGGCAGAGCCACAACTTCTCCTGTGCGTGTTTCTCCAGCGCGAGGTTGGCCTCGGGGAGCTTCTCAGCTGCTCAGCATTTCCCCCCCGCTTCCCTCAGGCCACTTTGTTTGCACAGCCCCGACAAAGGAAGGGTTATTAACTCAGGCTACAGAGGAGAGCCGTTGTGGGGCTCTGGGCCAGGGCTGGTTTACGGCTGGCAAAGCCGGAGCGGGGGCGATGGGGGCTGAGCCTCCCTGGGCACAGCGGGGTGTCTCTACCCTGCTGCCTCTCAGAGCATCGCCAGGAACCAGCAGCAGCACACGCCGTCAGCGTGAAATCTCTCTCTGGGAACACTACCAGTTGGGCTGGTGTGAGACCTTCCCTGCAGATCCCTGGGCTCCTGGAGTGAAGCTCCTCCTGGGACACAGGTTGGAATAACCCCGGGGTGGTTTCTGAGCTGCAGTTGTAAACCTTGGATCTAGAAGTTTATTTAGATTTGCCTGTTTGTTTTTGAATTAAGAAGTGGGGAATTAAGGGCCGGTTACAAATAAGGACCCATCCCTGCAGCGGTGTTTTCCTTTCTCATTTCCATGGAGAAAATCACTGTGGAGCTGAAAATTGCGCCCAGTTTGCTGATTTTTTTTTTTTTTTTTTTTTCCTTTCAAGTAAATTTAAGTAAAATTAAACCATGTTAACCTTATTAAACTTTTAAAGTTACTTAGATTTGATCTAAATATAGTCATTTATATTGCTCTGCTAAAGCACCCCCCGTATTAGAATCATAGAATGGTTAGAGTTGGAAGGGACCTCAAAGATCATCGAGTTCTAACCCCCCTGCCATGGGCAGGGACACCTCCCACCACAGCAGATTTCTTAAAGCCCCATCCAGCCTGGTCTTGAACACCTCCAAGGATGGGGCATCCACAACTTCTCTGGGCAACCTGGGCCAGTCTCACTACTCACAAAGTAATGAATGTCTTCCTAGTATCTAAGAAATACTTAGGTTAGTTTAATATTCCTTACCTTAGTCCGATTCTTACTCCAGCTTTCTAAAGGGCCAAGTCTGGAGAGTCAGATGTTTTGAGTTGTTGCACGCCATCGGATTTTTTGTCAACATCAGCTGGGCATCCGAAATTGCCCTTACAAATTAATTTCTGAACTTCTTTTTAAAAACATGTCGATTATTTTCATTTTTCACAGAATCACAGAATCACAGAATCATAGTGATTGGAAGGGACCTCAGAGATCATCGAGTCCAACCATTATTATTTTTAATAATAAAGTTACCCATGGATGCCCTGAATCCAGCTTGCCCTCTGTCTTGTGCCTGCCCTCAGGCTGCAGGGGTAGGACAGTCCAACATGTAGGATTCAAATGTGGGACATGGGAGAAGGAGAATCAGTTCCAGGTCCTGCTGTAATCAACCAGATGCAGGTTTGCTGAGTCCCTTAATCTCTCTCTGGCTTGATCTCTGATCTGCAAAATCTGAACAATAATGCTTTCCTTCCTCACAGATGTAGCGATGAAGTCAAAGGAATTCTGAAACTGTTAAAATGCTGTAGAACTTTATATTGTGGTTTGTTTCTTTTTTCTTTAGGGGGTGGAAGAGAGGTGTTTGCTTATTGGATATTTTGCCCTAAGTAGTATTTATCTTTTATTTTTACAAATGCAACAACTTGCTAATAGTGAAAATGGATAAAAAGGCAAATAAAATTTCTTTTACAGAAAAACCCAACCAAACAACAACAACAACAAAAAAACCCCAAACAAACCGTTTCCTAACCCTAAATTTCAGAATGAATGGACATGTTCCCACTTGGTCATAATCAAGCTCCAGGAAAACAAAAATCATGCTAACTACATAATTAATGCTAATTTTTCATTCGTTCAGTGCTATTCTTTCATTTTCCTTGTAGAACAGAAAGATTTCCATAACGAAGAGAAATGTTGTCCTTGCTTTTCATTGTTTAGTTCTGCCCATACAGGCTCAGGTGTGGAAATTCTGTTCTCAAGCACATTGCAGTTCTCTAGTCACTGTCCAAGCCTCCAATGAGTTGATACACACCCTGCTGTAAACAAGAATATAATTTTTCCCAACATTTTTACCAAAGTTTTTGGAATAATTTTTAGTATTCTTACCCCAGAGCTCTTGGTCCTTCCTCTTCTCCCCCCTCTGCAATTTGGCCACTCATTATATGATAACTTGCCCAGTGTACCTTGAAAAACTGACTTTGGACTTTGTGATCCCCTTTCCTGTATATTTGTTGGGTTTGTTTTTTTTTTCTTATTATTTTTTGGAAATGTCCTCCTTAATGAATTTTACTTACAAATAATTCATTAAAAATTTAAGAAAGCAGCCCAAATCATTCTTGAGAAGTCTCCTCTGCCGTCGTGCCAAAACGGCCTCTGGGTGAATGTTACACCTGCATTTTATTTCAATAAATTGTGCTGAGCTGTATGTGCACCTTAAAAGACAGTGTGCTTTGCAAGTTGCGAATGAGCCCTTATGCATGGAGGGCGGCAGGGAAAAAAATTAGTCCTCCTCTTTCTTCTCTGTGACTTATTTGACCTTGAGACTTATAATGGCATCTCAGACAAAATGAACATAATCTAATGGACAGCGGGGAAGAGGGAACGGCTGGGTACATCTGTCGTATTACTGGGCTGTCTGAACAGTCAATGAAGCAGGTCCAAACCATAAGAGGCCTGTTCAGTTTAGCTCCAGGGTCTGCAGACAAGGAGCACAATCATTTATCTTTATTTACTGAACTCTGCTTTCTGTTTAAAAAAAAAAAAAAAAAAAGAGAGGAAAAAAAAAAAAGAATTGACAGGTTGACAAAAACCCAACTTGGCGATGCCCACTGCACTGAGATAAATGCTATTCATGCTCTGCAAAGACAAGGACAGCTTCTCATGCCCTTTCTCCCATTCCAGTAGGCACCTATTATAAAACGAATAAAAGCAGCACAAGACACCTGTATACTGCTCGCTGTTCTCAGCTAGTTCAGCTTCTCCAGGAACAATGTTGTTGTTGGGGTTTTTTGTTTGCTTGCTTTTCTTCTTTGTGTTTCTTTGGGACATACACACACAAATATCAGAGCACCTGATATTTCAGAAACTTAGGGTTTCACTTTTTTCTTTTTTTCTCTTTCTTTTCCTCTCTTTTATTATTTCTCGCTTTTCCTCTTTTTTCTTTCTCTCTCTATGTCTACCTCTTTCTCTCTTCCTCTCTGCTTACAAATAAATCGGAACAGAGAGACGCATCCCACAGAGATAGTCTGTAATAGATAAAAGGAGCACAAACCTCGGGGGAGGACTGTGGGCTCTCTTACACATGCTGCATTAAAGACCAGTCAAAAATGCTGCTTAATGGGCTATGGTGCTGGTTTCACCCATATTTTTATTTCTTTTTTACAAAACATAAAAGTAAAGACATGAAGGTTGTAGGGTGAATTCTTGCTCTTACTAAGGAGGTGTAAATCCATTGACTTCCGACCTATTTCTCTTGCTTCAGACCATTATAATTAAGAGCAGAAGAAAATCATAGAGATTTATATTCAGGAGGGAGGTGGCATTTTTTAGCACTTATATTTTGAGGGGGAGATTTCCCACAGTAATGGGAGACATGAGGCATTCAGCACTCACTGACCTTTGCTGGAAGTTGGGTATCTAGCCATTCTTTCTGCATTTGAACCTCCTCCTTTCCCCAAGGTAACTGATGGCTAGCATGATAACAAAATTGTTTCCTGAATTTCTGACTCTGCCACAGACTTGTTGTACGACCTTCAGCAAGTCACTTCATCTCCACAGCCCACATTTTCTGTTCTGCAAAATGGAGTTTGCCAGGCTGGTCTCAATATGGACCAGCATCACCCCAGACTGGGGCTGGTGAGCAGTAGTTCCTACAGATGATCTCACTGGCTTCAGTGGGACATGGCTCATTATGGCTACATCCAGGGCATGGGTGGTTATCCAATCTGGCTGGCTGGCTCTTTGCTGCTGGCAGCTCAATTATTTCCAGGTTTGTAGATTTGTTCTGAGTCTTTGTTCTTATAACGCCATATAAACATGAGATAGGTTTTCATTACTATTATTATTTTTATTATTATTACTATTATTAAAGTATTCAGTACTCAAGACCATGAATGTTTAATGTAATAGATGTACATTTACAGCTGAGATATTTGCAAGCATCCCCTGGTAAGCCTGAAAGAAGCTCAGAGGCTGTGGTAAACCTCCTTCAAAGAGTTAATTTTGCAGGCAATGTGGCTTGCAAGAATTCAGTTTATTTTTTTTTATTTTTGCCAGGCAGGATGTTTTCTCTCCTGCCTTCTTCTTTCCTCCCCCTTCTCTCCCTCCTTCACTTTCCTCCAACCTTCAGCTCCTTCATATGGAGCTGAGAAAAGAGACAGCTGGGAAGTATTTGAGCAGAGAGGTAGGATATGTATCTGAAAGTAATTTGAATAGTTTGTGAACCATGGTGTCCACTGGTTTGTAACACCTGGCTGTGTCAGCTGTGTCAGGTTATGTCATGTTGTGGAGCTCAGTTTGACTGATGCAGCTGGATGGGACCAGGCTCAAGCTGACATTGCAACAACCCAGGAAAACTGAAGAGGCAATTTTCTGTGAGTGCGCCTGAAAAGCTAGGGACTCTTTGTGAAGATTTCTGGCTTAGCCTGAGTTAAAAGGGAAGCAGCAGCACACTGGCAATCTCTGTGCACTCAGGACCAGTTACAGAGGGCATTGCCTGGATCTCTTACTGATGTTGAGCTGTGTCTTACCCTCTGGTCAGACCCATGGACCACCCTGAGCAGGTCCTGGGGATGGGGATAACAATCTTGTTCTGAGGTGACAAAGTTATAATCAAAGTTATAATCCCAATTTCTCTTGTGTGTTTCGGTTTTGGTTTGGTTTTGGTTGGGTTTTTTTTGTTGTTGTTGTTTTTTGTTTGTTTTTTTGTTTGGATTTTTCCCCCCCAGTATTTGGCAGAGATTTTAGAGGGAATTTAACTTCTGTACAGAAGCAAAGGATATGATCTAATTGGCAGCACCTAAATATAAATAAATAAATGTGGGAGTCATCTACTCCATATAGCAAACCCCATTTTCATCAGAAGCCATGTTTCAAATAGACAGGAGCACTGAATACTTTTTATTTACACTTGGGTAACATCCAGTAGCCCCCATCATGGCAGCAAAGATTTAAACTTGATTTGAAGACATGGTTGTAGGAGCCAGGTTGCTTCTCTCTATGGGAAGTGATGCGTTTACTGGTCTTGACTCAGATTCAGTAGAGTTTACCAGAAAGACTATTACTTGTCAAAGAAAAGACAGAGAGCTCTAAACGTGTGATTTTCTATTTTGTTATAATATAAGGGGTGTTGAAAAGGGTGATGAGAAAGAGTTCAACAACGCCCTTCTGCATAGCAATGTCTCCATTTCCCCATCTGCAAAATGCCAAATAGTACTACCAGGATGAGAGACAGAATTATCAAGTTCAGTCTGTTTGCTAGCAAGCCTGAATCCACAAGTCTCAGTGAAATTATCCCTCTCTACAGCAAAGTAGTATGTAATTCAGACATACCCCCAAAGAAAGCACAGAGCTGAGGAGCAGTAAATACCTCATAACAGAAACCTGCCACATATTTCTCCAAAACAGACTGCAGACTGGGTTGCCACTCATTTCCTCTTTAGATATACAACATACCTGGAAATGCATAAAAAAAGAAAGGCTTAGAGCATACTTTAGCTATTTATAGCTGCCTTTAAACCCCTCATCATTACAGCATTGAGAGCAAGGGAACAATAATAAATTATTTTTGCAACGCAAATTAATATTTTAAGTATGCTTTTTCCATCAGAAAAATAAAAATATTTCCTTTTCCTATTGCTGTCAATGATAATTTTAATAGCTGGCCCTAGCAGAAACCCAGCACTCACACAATCAGACCCTCTAAAGTTAACTCATGTAAAATCAATGTATCTACAGTTGTTAATCTTCTCTAATTTGATATGCATATTTGATATGTATCTATATATATACCTACCATTAGAGCTATGGTCCTTTTAACAAGAAAAGAGTGTTTTCATTTGTTAATGTCTTTTGCCCATGCAGAGTCTCCAAGGATAAAGATTTTAGCATCTGTAGGTAAATCTGGTTCCATTATCGTATGCCCTTCAGTTCTAAGTCAATCTCTCTGATTATCTCTCTAAAGCTGCCAGTTCCTGTTCGTGAGGCAAAGCAAAGATGAGAGCATTCAGGCAGGCTGTGGATGAAGCCAAAACATGAAGAAACATTAAGAACATGTTTTCACTTGCCAGGATATGGCTCTGATTGAGCAAATTGCTTAAGCATGTGCTTAACTTCAAATACATCAGATATCCTTTTACATTTAACTATGCACCAGCTTAAAGTTAAGCACATTTTCAAGTGTCTTTATGAAAGGTACATGAAAGGGGAGGGACAGCACTGATGTCTAGTTGAGACAGACATTCCTAATGAGTCATTAGATCTCAACTAGCACTGGAAACTTTTTCCTTCCTGTGAAGCTTAAGGATTTATGTGAACATTTTTTTTTCCTTAGTAATTAATTCGGACCCCAACAGCGTGAAGATGGAAAGAAAAGGACCCTATTAAGACTTGATATTAAGTTAATAGCAGGTGACAGTGACTTCATCAAAAGCCCTGTGCAAAACATCAAGTAGATGGAAATTTCAGTTCTGGTACATTACTCAGCTGAGTATCATCAGACCTGCTTATCAGGGTCACAAAGATTATTTGTACAATATATAAAAAGGATCTGTCCATCAAAGTCAGATAAAAAAAAATAATTAAAAAAAATGCTGCTTTCTATTTCAGATTCATACAATCAGACCTAACTAGGGGATGATCAAACCAAACTAGGGGATGTTTTCCTAATCCCACTAATGAAACTAACCTTGTTTCAGGGTTCACATCCATTGAAGCCTCTTGGGTGCGGGGTTCAGATACCGAACACTGAGCATCTCGCCTGCTTATGTATGCTTACAGAAAAGGAAAATTGAGCAGCTGGGAGAAAGCATTGCCAAGTATCCTAAGAAGAAATGTAGATATCAAGCAGATATCAAGAGCAGAAA
The DNA here is from genome assembly GCF_001431845.1 of Calidris pugnax. Classification (NCBI taxonomy): domain Eukaryota; kingdom Metazoa; phylum Chordata; class Aves; order Charadriiformes; family Scolopacidae; genus Calidris; species Calidris pugnax. The sequence goes on along the minus strand of NW_015090911.1, from coordinate 3,285,789 downwards.
GGAAATTTGTCTTTACTCTGACATATTCAGTCTTTAGGAGTGACTGGTAAAGGCAGTGACTTAGAATTAAACATTCTGTTTGCGTTCAAATTCTTATATGAGAAGAGGACTTCTTAATGTTGTTAATCGTAACTGACAATACTTTAGGGCCTGCATTTGATAATTTCAATCTGCTTTGAAACACAGTTGCTCTGCAGTCAGTTCTCCGGGCTTCAATACGCCTGGCCATCAGGAGTGCTCTGCTTCTGCTCTCGCTGCATGCTGGAGATGTTCACCCATGCCCAGCCCACCACCCACCTCTGCTCCTCCTTGCCTCTTCTGGGCAAGGCAAATGTGACCTTGAAGAGCCTGGCTTAGGCTCTTCTTGGCACATGTGCTGAGCACACTGCCTCAGCACCTCGCACTAATCTGTGTGTGCTGAGCCCTATGTGGGCATGGTGTGAGGTTGTTGCAACACTGACGTGCTTAGGGAGAGCCTGGTTGTCTTTATACATCAATGAATTGTCCTGTGTAGACACATTCATCCTCCCCAGACTTTTTGGAAGGAGTGTACAGAACAAGAAGTGCACCTATCTCTAGGAAAGTTTTTTTTTTTCCCCCTAAGTTACCAAGTAATGCAAACATCCTATTTTCCACTATATGACGTTTTGCTTCTTTTGTTCTTGTGCAACTCACCTCACAGAATCTGTAGCCATTTTCTCTGACCTTCCTTTTTATTTTTTGGCCTCAAAAATAACTCAGAATTGTTGGGAATATTAATTCTTGGGGAAAGGATGGCTCTCTTCGGTGTTTGTGTGTCCCCCTCACACCACGAGGTCCTGTGCATGACTGGAGTCCCGGATACTCCCATAATAGCACTCTGACTTGCTAGTTGTTATTTCTAGTTGTTTCACATGTTTTACCTTCTTCCAATTCTTGCAAATCGATTGTTGTTGAAAGACATTGGGGCCCATGGACTTCTGGGATGATATTGCTAAGGCTGTTCCTGTGTTTTGACCTCTGTGTGTGCCATATTGCAAAGTGAATACATGAAAAAATGTCACAGGGCTCTTTTAAATATGGCATATCTTTATCTCTATCTTGCTTCTGCCCTTCTGTGTCACACAGAAGCCAATAGGACAGTTCTGATTAATACAGTAATTATGTGGTTATTAAAAACAGTAATCATCCAGGAATTATCCAGTGCTGTAAAAATCCCATAGACAGAAAATATATGAACATTTTTAAATTGAGCATTACAATTGTCTGCATATGCAAGAAGCAAAATGACACATAAAGAATTTTTAAGATCCCAAGGAAGCTCTCTGAACATGTTAAGAGAAAATGGTCTCCTCAATCAGTATGGAAGTTAGCACTGCACAAGGAGCCAGATCCTGATTCGTCCTCTTGAAGGATGTTGGTGGCTAAACAGTAGCTATTAATGAAGAGCACCAATTTATAGCACATGTGTTGGATAGACTTGCACAAAATTGGGGCCATCTGAGGAGTTTATTCATCCTTGCATAACTCCTTCATTTCCAATTTCTGAGCCTGTTTTAATTTGTTATCAAAGTAATCGCTCGCTCCAGCTGGAGTCAGCAGTGTGTTTTGTTGTCTATGGGCCTGGCAGACTGTTCACTTTGAATAGCATTCTGTAAAGATCACCTGTTCTGCATCTGTGATGGTTTTCCAGGTGCCAGGAGGTACTGTTTTCAGATGAGAAACGGCGAAAGAAATATGCAGACAATGCGGTTCTGCAGCTTTTCAGATCTGCATGGGCTTCATCAGCCACAAGCAATAGACAAAGGGAAAAAGGAAACAACCACGGCAAGTTAAGAAATATAACAATGCAGCAAAATAATCTAGTTGCTCCTGAACAACAAAGTAATGTTAACTCAGCCATTTCTCAGATAGCCTGAGTTCTGAAAGGAGCAACACAATCTCTATTGCCATATATTTAAATATGTATGAATTTCACACACTTCTACATAATTATAGATATTTGCATGCATGAAATACCTGTGCAAAACAACCTGTTTACTAGTTGGTTTTGAATTTAATTTAGGTCTAGCACAACTCCAATTATAGATCATTGGAGTGAACGTCTACGAATAACTTCAGAATAGAGAAAAGAAACACTATACATGATTTTGAACAGACTAGACCCTGAAAGCTATGCTGTGGAGGCCCTCAGTCTAAAGATTGTCATGACTTTCCAGATGAGGGAGAGAATGTCCTCCAGTTGTCAAGAGAGGAAGGATGTCACATCCCCTTCAAAGTAGGAAACTGATCTGATTGGCAGCAACTTGAGATTCATTTAGGAGGGGGAGAAGCTCTATTTAGCTTGAAAGATAGCTTATCTGCATGGTGCTCCATGATGAACCCAGAGGAGGGGCTGCAGAAGCCCCACATGGATGCAGCAGCCAGCTGAAGGACTGCATGACGGGCAGCTTGTGAGCATGGTTGGGCCAGTTCAGGGGTCAAGGAAGAAGAAGAGCCTCAGGGCCACCGGCTGGCTCAGGAGCTTCCTCAGAGGGTTTAACTGAGAGAAAACCAGTATGAGGCAAGAGCTGTGGCATTTAGATTGGGTAGGCTGAACCAGGAGGTCCAGACCATGGATACACCACGCAGCAGGTGTAGGAGTTCAGCTTTTGTTCAATTTCACCTATCACTGAAAACACAGATATGGTTTGGCCCAGTGTGAGACAGCAAGGTTGATCAGTTACTGTCTATGAGCATGATCTCACTAGTCCTGAGAGTGGCACCGCTTCTGTGTCAAAGGTGTTGAGTTGATCTAGCACATGAAGACTGTGTCAACAGCACATTCACCACTTCTCTGTCCCATCAACAAATCCCTGAAAGAACAAGAACCCATTTTGAGAGAGTTTAGCCCCTACTGAGCAGACATGTCATAGGGAGATCTCGTTGTGCATTATCAAAATAAGACCTTTTGCCCCATCAAGTGACTATGTCATGCCTTATAGAGTGTATATTGCTCTTGTAAGTTGATGAATTCTTATCACTAAGGCCTAACTCCTTCATTTCAATTGTGCTGTTTCCACAGACTGGCAGAAAGCTGGGTTGGCAGGACATACAAGAAGTATTGGTACAGCTATCTGGCTATCTGATAAGAAGCACAACCAAAACAATATTTTGGAAGACAGGAGACACCATACGTTCCTCTGCCCCAGAAGTAGATGTAGGACATTATTCATGATTTCAGGTGTCCTGAGATCGTTTCACACTAGCTTTGCATTAATTCTTGAAATTTAATAAATCAACCAACCAACTAAGCTAAATGCGGGCCTTCTTGGCACTTCGATTTTGGATAGTGCAATACAACAGGATTTGGCCAGAAGACAGATGTCATATGGGGCCTGTGACCTTGCTTCTGGGGTGCCACTGCACTAGCAGACTGCAGAGAGCTAATGGAGGAGACTACTCGAGCCTGGGTCATTAAAACCTGAAAAAGTGGAAAAGCAAATCTGGGTTGCTTCTAATGACAGAATTTCAGTTATTCATAGTTGACCTGACAAGATTAAAGATTAGTCAGAAATTGACCACAGCATCTAGTCATTCAGATGGTACTGGGTCCCACAACATTATGCTGGCAGCCATGTCTGTGTCGCACAAAAGGACAGATTTTTCAAACTCTTTTTTGGCGGGGAGAAACAAAGGTAAAAAATTATTTTTGAATACTTGAATAAATAGTGCTGTGTAATGAACATGGTTCCAGGACTGGCTCTCTAGATTACTTTGTTTTGCTCCTTAAATCCCTACTCAAACTATGGTACCCACAATGACTGATCTGGGCACTGAAGGAACAGAAGCCAGTGGAGCAAATGGGAGACTTGACCTGGTTAAAATGAGTATACATGGTCAGTCATGCCCATGGGGCTGGCAAACTATGCCACTTTTATCTTTGAACTAATTACTATTTATCTGTTTTCTGAAAATCATAAGGCAAGAATTATGCCTAGTTTGGAGGTTGCATCTCTTTTCATAAAACAGGTAATTCCAGAAAGCAGTAAGATGGGCAAATGGCTAGAAGATTCACAAGTTTTTACTAAGGATAAAAAAAAAAAATAAATCTTGTGTGGTATATCGTTTGATATGAGTGCTTGAAGAAATCAAGTATATTGAGAGTGAGTATACTGAGAGTGCAGTAATACTTTTGTCTTTGGAGAAGGTAATACTTGAGTACTGCTTTGTAGGCATATGATAAGTGGAAGAGAAAGATAACTCTCAAATGGAAAAGCCATGGGTGAGTTTTCAGGTCTGTCCTCACACCTGAAGATAAAGGTCAGAAGAGAGAACAGCTATCAGCTGGTACACACCATGAACATTGTTTTTCTGTTGTTGTTGTTGTATCAACTATCAGACACCTCCTTAAGGGATTATTCTGTTTCATTTTTTCAACCTATCATTTATGTTGACATCATGGTTTTTTTCAAGGGGATATCTGCACAATCAGTGTGATGGTCTTTTTAGACTCCTTACCTATATCATTGCTCATTCTGTTCAATTCAGGTCTCTTCTCTGCACTGGCAGATCATAACCCTTCCTCTGCCTCCCATCACTAGAGTTGGCTCAGGTTTGAGCATTCAGGACAGAGGTAAAATAAATAAATAAATAAGAGATAAATGACTTCTAATACTAACTAGCACTATTGTCCTTCTACCTTGTCCTGGGGCCCCAACATTTCTAAAATTTTTTGAATGCCATTTGTTAACCACCACTTTAAATTTGCTCAAAGTCTCTTTCCTTCCAGCTTCCCAGGTCACTATTGCCTATAGAAATAGGACTGCTGTCTTCCCTTACTACAAAAGATAAAAAATGGGGGGGGTGCGGAGAGAAAATTTTAATTCAAATAATTTGGGCTTTTTGTTCTTGTTACTGAGTCAAAATAAAATTCTCCATTTTTTAATTTGCCTTACTATTGAAATTCAGAAATCAATCATTTTAGAAGAACCAAAATGTTTAAATTTGATAAGATAAAATGCTTCATTTTGAGAATACCAAAATCTGGTACACCATATAAACTATATTACATAGAAAATTATAATGTAATTACAGGAATATTGAATTCTAAAGATGAATGAAATATAAAAAAAAAAAAATTTTGTTTCAGCACCTGCCTTTTGAGAATGTTGCAGTTTTATACCTTCCCAGAACACTTCTGATTTCAATGCAACAGTTTTTTCTGATAAGGAATAATTCTGTTGAAAATGTCTTGCCCAGCTCCTGTCTGCAGTATAAAATCGCCAAGATAATCCATACACTTGCTGGCAATTATATCTGAAGTAGGAAGAAATAACCAGGCATTGAGTCTGAAGTGCTGCTACCACCAGAAATATTTTTTCCAGGTTAAATTTGAGACACTTTGAGAGGATAGCATGGCAGAAGTTGGCACTATTTTCATCCATACTGTGCAAGTTCTGTAGTTTGATAGAAGACTTCAATTTCCAAGCCTGTCATTTCAGCACCATTCATGAGAATCAGATTCATTAAAGTATTTTAACAGGTACCACAACTGTCTCTGAACACAATCCAATGAAGAGCAGCAAAGACATGCTTTGGTGAATTCGGCCAGGCATCATGATATGTTGGTAGCATATTTAGTGAGGAGCAGAAAATCGACTTCCTTCCCCTTGAAGTAAACACACACCACGTACACTGGTGATTGTAGCAAATTAAAGTCCTAATAGTGCCTGCCGGGTGGGCTTGTGAACTTGTAACCTTATTGTTTATTTATCCATCTCCTACGACTCTCAATTTCTATCCGCTCTTTTATTTTCAGGGAGCTTTACTCAGCTTCCTCCTTTCCACTCCTCTTGCTGGGAGGCATCATTTTTCCCACTCTCGATGTGTTTATTCTCCTATTTGGTTAGAAATTGTTTCTCCGTTATTCTGTACGGGGTTGTGTATTTTTTTAGCATGTAAAATTAATTGAATTTAGAAAGAAAACCACTTTTTTTATCCCAACCTGAACTTCAGCCTTAAAAAGGAATGAAGCACAAGTAAACTCTTTCTTCCCCTTTCCCTTTGCTTGGAAAAAAAAAAAAAAGTTAGGTTTAGTATCTTTTTCTCAAAGTTTGGCAAGAAGGAATATTTTTGTTGGTTCTTCCAAGAGATTCAACATTCACCACTGCTCCAAACTCAGAAAAAAACAGGAAATAAAATGAGATTCTGAAATAGTTTATATTAATAAGGTCCCTTGCCTGATATTCTGGGACAAAATATTTGCAGTAAATACAAAAATCATATTGGGTACTGTTACAAAGTAGTAGTTAAAGCTGAAATTTGTTTTTCATGGAAAATATATTATATTTTCATGGTTCAGCCTCCTTGCAACATGAACAAACAGACGCCCAACTAACTATATTCTCAGAAAAAACAGAGTGCTCATGCTCTCTGAATATGTTCTCTATGGCTACAAGGAGACATTAACAGGTGCTGTGTGAACATATCTGAGGTAAGATGGGAGCTATGCTAATTTGCTTTTGCTTCACTATACTGAAGAAGAGGAATGTAGTGACATCACAGCCATTTTCAGACTTTTTTTTTTTTTTTGCCTTTGGTACATATTCCTTCAGTTAAAGGGAAAAGTGTGTGTGGGAACAGTGTAACCCTCCCCTTCCTCCCCACTTTAACTAAACAGGGAACCAGTGTATGAAGACAGAGGAGAGAGGGCCTCGTCTCCTGTGCTGAGGGGCTACAAGGCTTGGCTTCACTGCAGAAGTGCTAAATGCTCTCTGACTCTCTGAAGCACCAATAGGTATGAAGGAAGCTTCCAGGACTGATAATGAAGAATTGTTCTTTTTAATGGTATTGGCTTAAACCGAAGGTTGCAATGCCAACAGCATTGAGTTACTTGTGCCAGCCACTGAAGTAGAGTGTTTTTGCCTGAAGTCCCCAGAAAAGGGTTAAACCATGATGTAGCTGTGCACAGGAGGATCTTTTGTGCCTAATGACTCTGTTTCATCAGTGGTTAAGGGCAAGAGTAGGGAGAGAAAATCTCGGTTCCTTTCCAATTTTATGATAAAACTAATTTTATTCTTACACCTGCTAGCTCTCCCCCCTACCAGGTCTCCACTCCCTAGGCAGAAAGCTAGCAGTGCTCATAAATGCCTCTTAAAATAAAAATTTCTGTTCCATTAAACATTTGAAAAATATGTTGCATTGAATACAGTTGGTTTGGGAAATCTGTTTTTATCCATTCTAACCAATCGTCCATATGAACTGCAGCTGCCACAAGTGGCATGGAATCTATTTTCTATTGCAAGGTTTAGGAACAGTGATTTTCTTCTAGACCATGCAGGCTGAAGACGTCCAGAATGCTGCTCCTAGGTCATCAGAATCCACAGAGCAAATTCAGAGTCTGTCTTGGTAAGCCTTTGCTTCACGGGGAAATGGCTTTAGGTAGCCAAGGCTGCAGAACCTGGCTAACACTTCAGAGAGTGGCTACAAAGAATCACAGTAAATTTGGGGAGACAGCTGACAAAGTCCCAGAACTGAGAGATGCTGTCAGTCTTGGAGCATACAAACCTGTTATGTCTATGGCCATGTCTCTGTTGAGAATGGAAAATGAAATTTTGATAGCTGAGTCTACAATTGTGAGGCATGACTTCTGAGTTATACTAGTCTTGCTTTCAAAGTACTTTTCTCTCTGTAATCTTACCAAATGCTATCAATACTTTGAGTCACTTTGGAAAAAGGTGTAGTATTAACTTTCATTCAGACATGGAAATCATTGGCCATACTGCCCAAACACAAAGCAGCCATAAGGGAGACCTTGTAGCCCCTTGTTAAAGGGGGACTATAGGAGAGATGGGGAGGGATTCTATCAGGGAGTGTGATGATAGGATGATAAGTAATGCTTTTAAACTGAAAGAAGGGAGATATAGATTAGATATTAGGAAGAAATTCTTTATTTTGTGAGTGGTGAGACGCTGGAACAGGTTGCCCAAAGAAATTGCGGATGCCCATCCCTGGAGGTGTTCAAGGCCAGGCTGGAGGGTGCTTGGAGCAACCTGGTCTAGTGGCAGGTGTCACTGTCCATGGCAGGGGCGTTGGAACTCGATGATCTTTCAGGTCCCTTTCCACCCAAAACATTCTACGATAACACAGCAATGTCAGTGAAGCTGTCCCATGTTTTTTTCCAAAGAAATGTTCAATATGGTTCAATATTTGCAAAGTGCTTTGAAGACGAAAAGAGGTTTAGGTTTCTGTAACAGATGTGTGCTCTGTGCAAATCCAATGCAAAGCTCATGTTCCTGGTAAATTACCAACTCTAGTTCTGGGCAGCATTTTGCTAATGCTTATAAAAAGAGTGTGGCATATTTGTCGTGTTTTGTCAGAACAGCAAAGATCAACAGACAACTAGCTACAGTGTATGTTTCTCAAACAGTGAGGCTGAAGAGTGACATCTTTGATTCTACCATTTATTGTTTTTAAATAATTATGAAATGAGAATGTCAGTGCAATCTTATCCCAGTGATGACATTGAAAAAGCTTTCAGAATTGACAACCCCCTTGAGAAAACATTTCCATTTCAATCAAAATTATTTCCAATATAGAGGTTTTCCTGAGCTACTGAGGACCCTTCATGTCACGTTGACTAGAAAGGAATACAAAGTCTCAAGCACTTCAATTGTGGCCCAAAGTCACCAAGGTCAACCTAGATTAAAAAGAATGAGAGTTATCCTTCATTCTTTCTTCTTCTAAAGTAAAAAGTGTTAATTCCAAATCTGTCTCTTTTTAAAATCCAGATTAGGATGTTTTCAACTGCATTTCAGTCTTCCCAAAGAAGCTGAGGCCTAAGCCATGAGTGTTTTCTTAGCCCTCAGATACACTGGCATCTCAATAAATAAAATTACTCTTTCCTCAATCACAAGCTTTTGTGACAGCTACATCTGCAAATGTGGATAGAACTGGGCTTTGTTCATCTTATTTTAGTTATGGGTGCCATAAACTATGGAATCCTCTCCCCAAAAAGACCATTTTTATGATTGCAGACTTAAGCACTTTTCTTTTCATAAATAATAAATGATGCAATTTGAGGCAGTTACAGCTGACATACTGCTGTATCCATCACCACATGCTTCGCCATGCAAGAATTGGGAGGGAAGAATCAAAGTAATCTAGCCACTAACATCTTCAAAACAGTCCAAAAAGAGGTTGTTGTACATGTGATAGGCATCTAATCTTTATAATTCCTTTCCCAAAGGTACTATGGACATTAAATATTTTTAAGATTTCAAAAAGTTATTGGAAAAATTTCTGTTTTCCAACAAGTGTTGGAAATGCCTGTCAGAGTTCAAGGAACACTCTAGAAATTGGGAGGTGTCCCTGCACATGGCCGGGGGGTTGGGAACTCAATGATTTTTAAGTTCCCTTCCAACCAAAACCATTCTATGATTCTTCATTTTTATGATATAATTTAGTTTTAGGTACCTCTGCAAGAAGCAGGGAGTTGGACTCAGTGATCCTTATGGGTCTCTTCCAACTTGAGATATTCTATAACTATATGATTCAAGGTACAAAATGAACAGGAAATTGCAGGAGGTGTACGAGGTGCTCTGAGGAAGTGTCACTGTAAGTTTGTTGTATTTCTTTACTTTTCCACAAGCATCTTCAGTTATCCCATACCACCCGCTTATTCTATCCCATCATCCTCTGTCATCTGATACTGAGCTAGAGGGATGCTTGATCTGATCCAAAATGGCTACTTTTATGTTTATGCCATCTGAACATGCGTATGTGTAAAGTCAAGGTATCTCTAGTTTCTTATGCAGGGAAAAGCTCAAACCAGAGGCTCCAGAGAAGGCTAAAAGTAAACAAAATGAAGCAATACATTCTGGTACAATAAATACATTTATTTTTGCCCCAACTCAGTAGCCCACTCCCAGCCATTTCTACTAGCAGAGTACTTTTCATGTGTCAGCTGCCGCCTTCAAGCTTGGAGAGCTGTCCTGATCTCTCAGGACAAGTATCAAGCTCTCCACTGTTGGGCTCAGAGCAGCAGCAGCAGGAATTTATGGGAAACACCTGCACGTTACCAAATGTTTCTGTAACTCTTAGGCAGGGCCAGGAAGGTGTTTCTTCCATCTCCCTGTGTAGTTTTTCAGAAGTCTGACCCCCTCTGAAATATTTTTCAGAGCCTGACCTCCCTTCCTCCCTGCAAAGACACCCGCGTTCCGGTTGGTCTAGGAAGTGCAGTGGAAGTATGGGTTTAGCAGCAGTGGATTACACCATCACCTGCACCTGCTCTGTGCCCTTGGCTGATGTCTTGCAAAGCAGAAGCCAAGCCCATTGCTTCCCCACCTGCTCGAGGGAGAAGGGGAATAGTGGAGCATAAAGTCTCCCAGCTCCTAATACTAATGTTGATTCAAGGCCCTGGTCATGTAAGGGTAGGGCTGGTACCTCTTTCTCCATACGAGTCCAGGCAGGGATATAGAGTAATCCCAGCCCAACCTGTGGAGAGTAAGCAGTCAATTCTGTTTTAAAGAGACAGTCATTCAGTTATCAGAGCTTTAGTTGCATCCTTTTGGGGAAAAAAAAAAAAAAAGAAAACAAACTAATAACACTGAGTAGTAGCTAAACCACTGGGGTTTTTAACAAAATTAAGAAACAAAACATCAACTTGTACTGAAAATGGCAGCCATCCAGTAGGCAGTCTTGGACCATCCTTTACAGTTCTTCACTCTTGATAGAGAAAAACTGATAGCTCACTATGGAAAATGTAGCCTTTTCTGTTCTTTGTTAGAGGATTTTCCTCTTACAATATCTTGTCAAACATGCTTTCTGTTTCTGAAAAAGAGGTTAAAGTTTTCTGCTCTCCATTCAATCACAGAGGTTTATGAAATAGGAGAATCAGAGGAAAGAAAGATGGGAGAGATCTATTAGGTTATTTTGTGCATCCCTTTGCCAAGGCAGGATTGCTCCCTGGAGTACATTCCAGAGTGCTTTGTCTAGTCCAGTTTTAAATGACTCAAGAAACTAGGCTTTCACCACTTCCCTTGGGAGACTGTTCCGCAGTCTAATAGCCCTCACTGCTAGGAAAGGCTTTTTTCCCTAACCGTCAGCCTTTTCTTTCCTTAAATTCATCCCATTTGTCCTAGTTATAGTCTCTTTGAGTAACTTAAAATTCCTTTCCCTGCTTAAAGTTTAAATTCTTCCAATGATAGACAGTAATATGCATATTCCTTCACTGTTTAGCTATGTTAAGTCCTTTAAAGCTACAAGGACAATTGTGGTGATGGCAGAGAGTTTAGCTCCTAATCTTCACACAGTGAACTGCACCTAGTGTGACCTTCAGAAATCTACTCAGACCTTTATTTTATTCCCATTGAAATTAATAGAGATTTCTCATTGATTTTAACTGATGCAAGGCAGACAATGTGGATTATAATTTTGATGTGAAGATGACAAAGGTGTTCGATGAGCATGAAATATTCCTAGCAGAGACCCAACCAGATCCTCAGTTTCTCTATTTCCTTGTCTGGAAAAAAACCAGGCAAAAACCCATAAAATAAATAAATAAGTAAATAAAACAACCCACAAACAAATCCAAACCACAAAGGAAAACCCAGGAAATAATTCTATATATTCTTTTTCCATTTCCTAATTAACATTTTATTTGTCTGAAAGAGTCTACAAAGAGAAATGAATGCAATGTCTCATAAAAGTCCATAAATGCTTTTTTTAAGAACTTCAGAATTCACTGAGATCCTGGAATAGACACTCATGTGGAAGGAGAAAGTAATATCCTTATTAACCTTTCCTCCTGAGGAATGCTAGCAAAGAAAGAAGCCATGCAGGGAAAACTATTTATATATGCTTTAGGGTGGAATTCACGTACCATGTAATTCCTTTTTAAGCTTGATATTACTGGTCCTCTGCTCAGGGGTGAATATTGCCCCAAGGCCTTAGTCTATCAGAGGATGTCACACTGGTTTAACCAAAGTCAGTTCTAAACCAGATACATTTAAACCTACACAAAGCCTTATGTTGATATACGTGGACTTACCAGTTTCAAGTTACCTTAAGCTGACTTTAAACACTCCTTTAAACTGAAAATAAGAATGTCATACAGCGTTTTGCACCACTTTTAATCTAAGCCTTAAGTTACATGTGTATGACTCGCCCCTATAGATACTGCTTTAGTTGGCAATTCTGAAAATAGGAAAGATTTCTTATCTCACCTCACCTGAAAGCAAATGTCATATGTGGGTTTAATAAAAAGAAGCTTTATGAAAGATTTCATGACCAGAATCTTCACCCTCATCAGCTTGAGCCTTCTTTTACAGCATTTGTTTTTTTCCCTTTCTAAAAAATGAGCAATGCATCCCATTTCAGGTTTACAGGAAGCTCTTGATTCTCATTTTGGTTACCTGAAGTTATATCTGAAGTAATTTCACAGGCTTCAATCACAGATATAGAGACCAAAAAACATCCTTAAGTCATTTATTCCGTAAATGAAACTACAGTTTTTCCTAGTTTTCTTTCGGTTCCATTTTCTATGGAGTAGTCAAGGATTTATTCAAAATCATGTGATCCCTAAAATAATCATTATTCCCTATATTATGGCTAGTATTATATCCCATGCACTTTCACTTACAGACATGTCTGTCAAAGGGACCATTTTTCAGCCTCACGGCTCCCATGGCTCTGTCACTTTCTTACTTACAGAGGCCCAAAATGGAAACTATTTTTCTTTTCATTATGAGCTGTCACTTTTTCATCTTGGCACTGCGATGATAGACTTCCATTCATCTTCTATATTACCTTTCCTGAAGCCTCTGACACAGACTGACACAATGCAAAATGCAAGAGATCTCGGAGCATACGTTGGCAATTTCTAGGAAAGGCACTTGCTTGTCTTGGTTTGTTGTTCTAAATATATATTGAAAATGCCAGGCTGTATGGTGCATTGGAAATGTTAGCAGGGGACTCTCTGTTTATTATGATCATTACAAAGCAACACTCTCACATCCCGAATAAGAGCAGTTGGATTCAGCGTGGGATGCTGTTGCCTTCACCTTTTCTAAGGGCAATGAGGGAATAAGTTTGCCACAAATCAACGTTGATGTGCGGGAATAAAAGGAACGTGGTCAGCAAGCCTTCATGTAGCGCTGCATGTTGTAACAACCAAGCTACCATCACATGGTGAGTCCAGTGGAAACACTGGGAACTGTCTGCTTAAACAGCAGTAAAGTTGCAAAGTTATTTTGAGAAAAGGGAATGATTTCAATCAACTTTGGAGAAGAAAAATCAGGCATCCATTCACATGCAGCAAGACTGTGTGAAACCTGGGGACAATCTTTCTCAGCGTTCCTTCTGCCTTCATCACCGTGATTTCTGAGCAGCTAGTGTAAAAGACAACATAGGGACCCATATTAATGATGCTGTAAGGTATATATTCCCTCTGCATTGCTTATGCATGGCAGCCTTGAAGTCCACCCAAATACTGGAAAAGCTCACTTCCTTCAGTAGAGTCAATTTACAAGCCATAGCAAGGGAGGAAGGCATGGATGCAACTTTCTGCATTCTGGAGATCCTGGACCATCCTGAATTGAAAAAGCATTCTGCTAGGAATCAGGCTAAGATTTCTGTAGTTTCTGGACATATATTGGCCAGAAATAAAAAACATCCAAGGCAGAGTTGAAGGCCAACAGCCATCCCCTACCTATAACTGTGAAGTAGGACCGTAGAATCAAGTTTGGTTCATAATTCACATCTACTGTATTAATCAAAGAATCATTAAGGATTAACTTGGTGGGGATCTTGTGGAATTTATTTGATCTGCAGATCTCTGTGTATCTTTGTCTGATTTCTAAGGAGTCCATAGAAGTCAATGAAGGCTATATCCACAATAGTAAACAAAATGGTTCCTCGTGGAGCATTTAAGAGCAGATGCTCATATCATCTACACATCATTGTCTACATTGTCAACACGGTTGTCAGTTATGTATTAGAGTACTACAGGTCACTGCCTCAGAAATTAAACAAGCCGATGTACTCCAGTCTGCACTGGTTTGGTCTTTCTGCCCTACACAGTTCTCCTTTGTACCCTCAGACAGTACCATGTGTTTTCTTGATATTCTCTGAGGGACATAACACATAGTCTCAGTTTAAGTCTGTAAAAATATGACTCTAAGGGGCTGAAACAGTATTTTGCAGATCTTTTACATTCATGCTATGAATGTGAAACAAACCGGAAACACACAAACATAGATTATACCTTAGAGTTATAGGGGTGCAGATGGGACCCAGCGAAGGCCTTCATATAATGTGGATGTGGCACTTAGCTGTAGAAGGGGAGATGTCTTTGTTTAATGTGGATGTATATCTCTCTGAAGCACTTGTACTGGAATCCAGGGAGCATGCTCTGAGATGCAAAGTAGATGTAGCCTATGAAAAGCCACGTTGTTGGCTGGCTTAAACTGTCCACTCAGATGCTCAGATAAGTTCCCCTGAAACTTCTAAAAAAGTCCAAAAATGTTGAAAAGTAAGAATATAACATACTTATCTCTGATAAGCAAAATCAAATGTGCTCATACTTTTCTTAAGAGATACTTATCTAACTCTTCTTAAAAATCTCCAGTGATGGAGGCTCCACAACTTTACTAAGCAATCAACAGTGTTGCTTCACTCTCTCTTCTGTTCAGAAATTTCATCTTACTAAAATTTAAGCCTATTCTTTCTACTCTATAGATACGGAGAACAAAGTTTCCCTTTCCTCTTTGCAACAGCCTTTCATGTACTTGGAGACTGTTAACATGTTCCTCTCAGACATATCCTTTTTTAAAGCCAAACAACTCTATATCTTCTGATTTTTCTTCATAGGTTATGTTTTCTAGACCTCTGATCATTCTTGTTGCTATTGCTTGGACTCACTCCAATTACAGTTTTCTTGAAAATATTTCAGCACAGGACATAACAACACAAAATAGAGTAGAATAAAGACTTTATGTGTCTTTCAAACTATATCGATGTCTCATGGTCTTGCTTTTGCATGAATACATAAGTGCATTATTCTGTTCATACATTCTTAAGGATAAGAATACTTACATATGAAAGGGAATTTTGCCCTTCAAGGACTGGTGCTGAGACTTTTTATTTGTTAAACGTTCTAATTAATTATGATGGTTTGCTTGCTTGTATGGCAAACAAAGTTATATATACAAGTTTGTTTCTCAGACAAGACATTCCCAAGGCTAACAGGCCATTAGATCACTTCATAAATTACATGGTTTTATTCACAATTGCTAGTAATGATTACTTTGTACTAATTACCACTTAAGAAACCTACATTTTACACAGAATAGGGTTACAAATAGATAACTACACTTAGAAACCAAAAAGTAGAACAAAAGGAGGTGAATAGAGGACAAAGAATGAGAGCTACAAATTCCAGCACTACTGGAAATGTCATTGAATATTCTAGACATGAATGAAGAAGTGTAAGCTCCCTTTCTGAAAGAACCAAAGATATTTGAAGACTTTTTTGATCTTGGAAAGAGTGTAACTTTTGAAAGAGATTGGTTTCACAGAAGAATTTTAAAACTTTGGAGAGAAACTTTGGATCCCTTGTAACAGAGCTGAAGCAAAAATGCATGAGTGGTTGGAATAATTTCAGAGAGTTCAATGACTCTCCGATGGGAGATCAGATTACAGTAGAAATCAAAGACTGAAAAGTGAGACAAGAGTCCTAGAGCACTCTGACATAAACTTAGAAAAAGCCATTAAAATTTATCAAGTTAAGGGGAATAACAAGACAAAAAATCAAGTTTTTGGCAACAAGAAAATAGCATAAACTGATACCATATATGAAATCTATGAACAGAAAAGAATGAATAATCCGCATAAGAGTCTGAAAACTGTGATGTGACTTTGTGAGAAGCATCATGAAGGACTTCAGAGACCATGGAAGTGAAGTCATGAGAGTTCAACCTTTTGGAAGCAGTTGTTTTATTTATAAAGATCAAAAGTGTTTTGCCTAAGTTCTCAGTCAAAGACTGAAAATACCTGAAAGGAAGGCAGTGTGTCTGTTGTGCAAAGAGCTCCTGGGAACGTAGGACTTTGAAACGAAAATGAACTCCTCTTGTTTATATGATTTGCAGGTTAATAGAGCCACTGAAGTTGTGGTAAAGGATTTTGTAAGAAAATTGGTCACATAGAATTTAAATTTACTCTGGAGAATCACATCTTCATGGTAATGGTAAGTGAACTAGATGTGAAAGTTTAGCAATATTTCCAAAGAGAATTTTTTTTTATTGTCTTTGGAAATGAGATAGCCTACATGGGAAGAACTGCATAGACAGGAATGAAAGAAAACTTTATAATGGCCTCCCAGAATCTAAAGGGTACCTACAAGAAAGCTGGAGAGGGACTTTTTACAAGAGTGTATAGTCATACAATGGGGAATAACGGCTTTAAACTGCAAGAGGATAGATTTAGATTAGATATCAAGAAAAAAATTCACTATGAGGGTGGTGAGTCACTGGGACAGGTTGCCCAGGGAAGTTATGGAACCCCCATCCCTGCAAGTGTTCAAGACCAGGCTGGACAGGGCTTTGAACAACCTGGTCTAGTGCGTGGTCTCCCAGCCCATGGAAGAGGGATTAGAACACAATGATCTTTAAGGTTCCTTTCTATGGTCCTTTAAGGTCCATTCTATGATTCTATGTTTTGACCTGGCAGTGTAGAGGTCACAGCAGCTGCACATACTTCAGTATGTGGAGAATGTCTACACTGCAGTTCAAAGCATGACTGTGCTTTGAATAGGCAGCCTGGAGCAGACAGTAGTCAAAACAACCCAATGGTCCAAGGACTTACTCAAATTAGCCACCATGTTTTGCAATCTGTATCAAAAACTCTGACCTGGAGAAGACCTACTGACTATAACCAATCGAGGTTATTCAAAGCTATGAAGGGGTGTCCATGTGAGCTCCAGGTACTCTGTTGACCACCATGATGTGAGATAACCTCACACTATCCTATAAGACTGTTAGGTTATGCTGTTCAAACTCATACTTTGGACTTTGGAAGATCATGCTGTAAGAAAGAGTTTCCTAGTTTTGTCCTTCCTAAAAGAAACTCGCGATTAAATAATTAAGTACAGAAAAGTAGGTAGATTGGATACTGACTTCCTGGAGCCATAGAACAGCTTTGGAATACAGATGTGAAATTCTACTTTATCTTTACTTATGCAGTTCACTTTTATTAAAGTTGATTAAGTTTTGATTAAATGTGAGTGCTGTACGTCTCCCCTGTATTGCTGCATTAACACATGAACTGACAATTGTATCCTACTTTGACATGTACCTTAAAAATCAACTAAAGCAAGAAAAAGAAAAGGCAATATATGCTATTACAAGGACTTCATTTCTGCATGGACAGAAAAGTTGCCAAGTTTAAGGAATGATAAATCTTAACATCAGTATGAGTTTGGTCATTGGCTTCAAACAGAAAAAGGATATGGCTTTTGTGCTTCCATAGTACACCTCCTTAGGACCTCTTTTCTTAATTTTTATGGTACATAGATGCAACTTCTATTACCTTAAAACTTCTGCTACCTATCTCCTTATCTGACTGTCTTCTCCAAATAGGATTTTTCCAAGTTGCTAAGACGTCACTGACTACTTTCTGCATTTAATTTATGGAATGACTGAGAACATCTGACGAGCTCAGTGATGTTCCCAGCAGATTTGGTACTCTGATTATACAGATCAGGAACCTGAATGAATTATTTTGCACCTCCTTTCCATCTCTCTTCCCAGGTGTTCTCTTATAGGGGACCTGGAAAAAAAGAGAAGGGTGTCAAGAAATGGCTGGGATACACCTCTAACTATAAACGAAAACACTTGTGTATCTCAGTCTGTCTTGCCTCCTATAGGCAACTTATCTTCTAATTTAATTTAAGAAACCCCACCATACAGTATCAATGACTGATGAAAAAATGTGAGATGCATTTTTTAACACATCTGTTGAGGTTGACATGCTATTTTATTATATGCAAGTGTAGTCCCCACAGTTTGGGCACAAGCACTATGCTATTTCGTGTAGGCAACTGATTTGACACTACAAGACAAAAGAAATTCAACTCTTCCTTACTTATAGTTTTAACAAATGAGTAAAGCCTTTGGTTTTGCATCCAGGTCAGACAAACACTGGTTTGACATAGTACTAAATCCATGATTCAAGCTCTGCACACAGCTGTAAGGTCACATACAAGTCTACTGTATATGGAAGCTGCCGAGGTGCCAAAGCCAGTGTTGGTAAGAACAGAATGAGGATTATTACATCTACATTGTTAAATATGTCCCTGCTTAAGTAATTAAAAGTGAAGTTCTCTCATCTGTGTATTTTCAAATGAATATGTTATTTCCTACTTAGATTCCATGATTAAATAGGCAGCTGAACACACAGAAATGTCTGAAAAGGTAGAGACATGCATGTACACACATATACATACACATGTATATAATAGATATAAGTATTTATATTAGTATTATGCTTTATTTTCCCATTAATCAACTGTAGAGAAACTCAGAAAAGAATTATTTAGAAAGCTAGATGCTTATTAAACTTCAACTTGCTGCAAATCACCCTCAAATTATGTCTAAACTTCTTGTGAGATTAGAGTTATTTGTGATTTTGTCTTTCTGGAAGATAAGGAAGCTGTTTTGGTTATTTTTAAGATAACTGAGATTTCCAGGCCTGTTTGTTTCTGGTAAGAGAAGATCCAAAACCTAAAAGAATAATTTTCTCATACCTTTTTTGGCACTTCTATTACTGCAATCTGCATCTGAATTCTACTGAAATAATTTTACATCACCACGGTACCGTAGATAGGGCACTAAAGTATGTGGAAGAAGCAACCAGAGAACATTTCTTGATTAAGTAGTTTCCACGACCATTGCAAACTACAAAACATTTACAAGCCACCCTTGGTTAACCTGTCTCAGGGGAAGGTGAGGGAATGTGCCAGAAGTTGACCAGACAGCACAGAACTAGGGCAATTCTCATTTCTCAAGGCTCATGGGTCTTGAACCCATGAAAAGCTCATGAAGGCTCATGAATGTGATGTAGTGTTTGCCTGCAACCAGGAGACAATCCTTTATTCCAGAATACAAATTGTGCAGTGATCAGGAATTAAGTGATACAACAGAAAATTAGATCTCTCCTACTTTTGTCAAGAAGAGTGAAGTTTTGGTCCCTCTTCAGTTAAAAACTATAAAAATTGAAATGTTATTTACTATTGGTATGACTACATAGGCAGAGCTACAGTGAGGCACATTGTAATGGAAGAGCTTATTTCCCCTTCCTCTATGATCACAGGAGTCTGTAAAATAATAAACGTGAAAGACTACTCGTTTCTTTCAAGACACAAAGGAAGGAGGTGGGGGAAGGAGTCCTGCAGCAAACCATAGGCCCAAGGGTAAAGCAGGAAACCAAACACAGAGAGAGATCAAAGGATACCTTGGAAGGACCAACGGAACCTGCACTCCAAGCAGTCAAGAAATTGAAGCTGACATGAAGTCAGTTAAATAAAGTGCAGAGCTCATCTGCTTTTGGCAGCAAAGGGTAGTCACTGCTGTATTTCCACTTGTAAATAAATCTGTGTGTGTAACATAGAAATAGAAAAAAGCACGGAGAGTATCCTGTCACTATGAATAAATCTCACTGCTTCACACAAGGGGCTGTGTTTGTATCATAGAAACTCCCAGGTCAGCTTCAGCTGATGTACCAATGTAGTATTATAAAAATAGCAGAAAAAGGAGTATAATAACATGCAAAGGGACGGACATGTTGAATTGCCACCAAAATAATATGTCCAACAAATTTAAATAAAACTCTTATTTATTTCTCAACTTTGTCAAATTTCCCTAAGGACCCCACTCCAGTGGAGGTTATTAGGAGCAGTGGAAAAGGGGGCTGCTAATCAATGTTTTTATATTTTAGAGGTCTGCCTTGTCTTGATAATTGCATTGAAGCTCACATTTGTACTTCTCACTTTTTATGTGCAAGGTGATAGAAAGGAAGAAACCTCTATAGTATTGAAAATGTGTGGTTTTGGGGGAAAGAATGCAAGTTTGACTAAACAATAAATAGCAAATTACAAAGTGGCTTGGGCACACCTGGAAATCACAGAATGATATGGGGTTGGAAGGGACCTCTGAAGATCATCTGAAGATGTGGAAATACATAGTTTCTCATGTTTTTCTTCAAACATTTTTTAACATTAATTAACTTCTGTTGAAAACACAAATGTTCTTAGAGTTGTTATGCTGGAAATCACATCCATCCCAGATTAATTTTCCAGCTTTTGTATAAAAAATCCAGGGTTGTGATTCTAAAAATTAAAATGTTTTTTTCCAGTTGACCAGTTCTGTCAGGAACTTATCTCACTTAATGTTAATTCTTTATGTATGAAATAGAGATTTAGTAAATACAGATGGTAGAGATTACAGGCCAGGTGACAAAATGCAGGTTTCTGATTTAAGCCTGAAATGGACTAGAGTTTGAGAGTTAGGTCATTTATTGATTATATAAACTAGACATACTAGTCTGGTTATCCAGAATGAAATGGGTCAGTTACTATGGATCACAGTCACAGATAAAGGTGTGATGTGTCCAAAGCAAAGTGACATGGCTGAATCATCAGCAGTCAGCTTATTCTTAAATGGTGGCTATGCCAAGTTACCCAGTGAAGAC
The DNA here is from genome assembly GCF_001431845.1 of Calidris pugnax. Classification (NCBI taxonomy): domain Eukaryota; kingdom Metazoa; phylum Chordata; class Aves; order Charadriiformes; family Scolopacidae; genus Calidris; species Calidris pugnax. Next base: position 3,265,086 of record NW_015090911.1, on the reverse strand, counting down.
AGGTTTCTCTTGCCAGTTTTTGTTTGTTTGCTTTGCTTCTTTTCCTGCTTCCATAAAGAAAGCTAAGAGTTTTGGGGGTAAATAGACTTCTTTGCCTGACTGCAGACCAAAAGAGAGTATACAAAACAGGGCTTACAGGCTATTAAGATGATAATTGCTTATAGAACTGCTAGAGCATGGCATCATTTCAGACTAGTCCACCTGAGAAATTCAACTTCAGTAAGCCCAAAGAGTGACTGAAATAAATTAGGAGATCTGAAAGATTCAGAATTGCATCAAGCCTAGATGAGCAAGAGGAAGTGAATCAGATAAATACATTAATACACACATGGTGACGGATGAGGCAGATGACATTTTATGCTCCTTTAAACTGACTGATGAAGATCAGACAAATTAGAAATAGCTGTGGACAAGTTCGAGAACGTCTTCTAGTGCGCACTGAAAGGGAATCTTAAGGAGAGGATATCCAGCATATGCACGGAAAGGAGAAAAGGATTCTTGCAAGAAAACACTGTGGTGTCTTTGAAAGATTTCACATGAGGCTCTGCATAGTGAAGTGAAACACAGTAATAACATGGAAGGTCTAACAACAAGAATGAAGATAAGGACTTTTCAGCAAAGAGAATTAAATTTAGACTTTTACATAAAATGCTTTGTAAAAAATAGTTTGTGAGAAGTTTTTAGAAAATAGCAATCTGTGTTGGCTAGAAAATGGGAAGACAGATCAACTAACGCACCCGGTCCAATCACTGTTCTCTACAAAAGAAAACTATATAATGAGACGAAGTATGAAATTATTTGTCCTAGGATCTAACAGAGGTTTAAAAATATTACGTAGGAAAAAAAAGACCTTATTGGAAGGACATTTTTATTACCATTGGCGAGCTTTATAGATGGATATGGAGACACAAAACACGCTAGTGCCTTTTGTCAATCAGCCTGAATGTGGAATCCAGATGGCATTTCATTCATAATCAAGTTGTGGCATTTTGGCTCTATTCCTGGATTATTCAAAGTTATGACTTTCTGCTGCACATCAGGTAGGAAGAAAAAAAAAAGAAAAAACCAAACCAACCAAACAAAAAACAACCCAAAAAAGAGAGCAAATATTTAAGAAAGATAAAACTCACTTTCTTTGAAATGTTTGCCACACTGGAATTCCTCTTTAAGGAATGCACAAGAATTGTGTTTGTATCTGCCATTGTGTTTTTATCTGCCACTGTGTTTAATAAAATATAGTAGCAGTCAATCCAATAAGCTTTAAATAGTTCCTCTAGCATGTTCCACCTGAAAACTTTGGATTCTTTCTAAGAAAATTCTGACATTATTTTTCTTTGGCTTCTCTGTGAACAGCTTAATGGGTTAGTTACTGTGCATTTGGAATATAGGCACTCAGGTGAATCAGTACCTTTCTGTGTCTGGAGAGGTGGATTAATAGAATTCAGTGCTGCCCATTGAGATTAAACCAGATCATGTGTAGTGGCAGCAAAATAAATACCATATAACAGCAGTTGCAGTAGATGAGACATGGCCTATCTGTCTAGTCAAGCAGGAGTAAAGACACTGCAGCATCATGTCAAGGAAACAAACTCAAAGCATCAATTCGGTAAAAAAGAATAACCAACAACTGGTGGCTACCTTTTGAAATGTTGTGTCATTTTGTCTTTCTTTTTCTTCTTGAATTAAGATGTTCTCCTTATTCTGAAGACTCACCTACTTTAAGGTGAGTTCTGGAAACAACCTGCCCCACAGCCTGTTTTCTCTGTTCTGTGGAGCATGAGGTCTTTTTTTTTTTCATATTCAATCTATGGGTTTCCCTGATTAGTATCCAAAAATGACAGTGAAACAAATCTTCATCTGCATTTTCCAAAATCATGACAGCTTGATATTACTGCAATGGGACCTTTCACAACGTACTAAGGGGGCACTGTTTTTACCACTGACACAGAATAATGCAATGTTATTAGCTATGCAGATCATAAAATTCAGGTAATTATCACTGTCACATGCACTCCTGAAGGTAAAAATGTTAAACAACCCCATTTAAAAAGCTGACATTCTTCTGAGTATGTCCTTTTAAAACAGCATCTGATTTTCAGATGAATTACATGAGACTTATGAAAGCAGGGAAAATTGTAGTTGCTGGGTAAGATAAAAAAATTAGAAGGAAAAATATATTATGAGTAGAGAAAACCATTTGATGTTATTGAAAGAAAAAACAAAACCACCCATCCCCCTAGCTGTATGGTCTGTAAGAGCATTTGTTATGGTAAGCCATAACTTTTATTTAATGTCTTTTTACTTCAGCTTGGGTCAGAGTGAATTTGAAAAGCTACTTAAAAGAAAAAAGTGAATTTTGCCAAAAAATTGTTTAACCTTTGTCGTATTTTATTTTCGTCTCTCTCTTTGTGCTGAAGATCTTCCCTTGAATTTGTCTGGACTTTGTAAATAGCTTCAGACTTCATAAAACTATTTTTTTGAGAATTTTCTATTAACCAAAAAAAAACCCAAACCACTACTGTATCCATAAATTCTGCAGAGAAGACTGGGAAAATGGTGTATTCAGAGCTCATGAAAAACAGACATATTTTAGCTATTTAAATACAGATTTAGATGTCCAAATTTATGCATGAATACATGAAAATCCTGAACGTAATCTTCTAAAGTTTTAGTCTGCTAATATTTAAATCCAGATTAAGGAAATTCACTGGTCTAAATATAACTGCCATATGTCATGTAATGTATACATATTTCATACTTTGTTTATCCTAGGTATTAAATTTGGAACTTATTCTAGATACAATGGGGATCTCCGGTTGAAGTATTCTAAGTGAGGTTGACAGCAACACTTACTGTAAAATTCCCACATAATTTGCATAATAATTTTGACAATTTTTATTATGAAATTGAAATTTTTTTATGGGATGTGGCTGTTCATACATAGTTTTGTAAGTCTATTTATGTGCGTATGTATGCATGCTGTTATTATGAAATCATTCTGTGACTGATTATAGGTCTTTCCAAAATTAAACTCTTTGCTTAGGAATGAACATACCTTAGAATTTAAGTTACAATAAACACATATTTCATTTTGACCCAAGGTATTTATACATATTCTGATCTGGAGGCAGAGAAATATAGCTGACCAAAAAAGAGAAAAAAGGTCTTGTTAAAATGTCAGCTGATCTTGAGCTGGAGGGATAGGAAAAATGCAATTTCTCCAGGCCTAGTGTGTGTCCTGGTTTGAGAATTAAAACCTATTGGGACACAAAGCCAGCCTGGAGGATATTGTGAGAAAAGGATATTGCGACGGGGTGTGAAGTCTAGGCTTGAATATTGGAGACTGAGACAGGTGTCTGGGACAGACATTGAGAGTGATAGGGAAGGGGGAAAAAAGGATCAAGCTGAAATCCATTGCATAAAGGGTGTCCAAAAAGCAGAAAAGGATGGGAAGTATGGCTCCCAACCTGGTGTTGGGGCCCTGAGGGCACTCATAGGCTTTCATGGCCCTGACTGGCCTTCACGAGGAACCCCATGACCCAGAAGCCCCACTTCAGCTCAGACCTGGCCCCCAGTGCCCTTGCTGGCTTTTTCTTTTTCTTCTTTTCCTGGGGCAGCCCCTGACCAGTGGAGAAGTGGAAGTGAAGGCTGTATAAGGTGGTCTCAGAAATTATTATAACCATGTCAAAAGGACTAAGAGGAAAGACTGAGTCATATTACTCTCATACAATAACACACCCCCAAAATTAGCGTTTTTCAGCTTATCACTTTGTGCCTCAATATCCCCACCTATACAGCACATTGTTAGTCGTCTTGTGAATATAAATGTATTCATGCCTACAAAGCAGACAGATGGCATATTGATGAGAACTGCTGAAAAGCTAGGGAAGAAATAAATGATTCTGTCTTCAAAATAAAAGTTGAATAATGTGTAGTAAACATATCATGAGACTATACTTTGCATTTAATAAGTGCTCACTAAGCAGGTACTCTCCTTTTGGCAATGAGAAATGCAGTAGGGAATAATTAATAACATACTAAAATGGACACAATTAAAGAAATGTCCTGCCTTAATTCCTTTGCTTGTGTGTATGTCACATATTTACAAGCAGACTGACATAACAGTTTACCTTTTTATTCAGACTTTCATCCATAAAATATGAGTAAGTAGGTGTTTGCATATTGTCTCCTATTTATGGGACTGAAGTATGACGTGGTATAATTTGGGAGGTATAAAAATTTCTGTGATCTATCAGTGCAGTGGGAACTGTCCCTCTCCCATGATGGGAATGTTATTCCTTAGAGGAACTCCAATCCCCTGTTACTATACAAAAAAATTATTCCCTGTATAAGAAAGTCATATTTGGATGAATGGCAGAATATTTTGATGAGTCGATTAAAAGAGAAAAGGCTTTCTCCTTGTTCAGTTTCATGATCTCATTAGACCCATCAGAGCAACCCTGTACATTTGGAGAAACTTCCTCCTCAGCTTTGTAAGTTATCTATCAGAATCATAGAATCATTTAAGTTGTAAAAGTCGTCTAAAGTCATTAAGTCCAATCATTAACCTAGCACTCCCAAGTCCACCACTAAACCACGTCCTGCAGCACCACATCTACCTACCTTTTAAATATCTCCAGGGATGGTCACTCAACCACTTCCCTGGGCAGCCTGTTCCAATGCTTAACTAGCCTTTCCATGAAGAAGTTCTTCCTAATATCCAACAGAAACCTCTCCTGGTGCAACTTGAGGCTGCTTCCTCCTGTCCTACCTCTGAAGTTGCATGACAGACGTGCATCAGGATTTGAGCTGGCCACCAAATCATTTGGGCAGCTCTGACGACTGCTTATGTAAAAAATTGTTCTCACCTTAGTCTGACGCAGAAAGAAAGACAATGAGTTGCCTTAACTCACTGCAGCTTGTGTTTAAGAAATCTGTTTTTCCTCAGGGGTCTTTTGACCTTAACTGAAATGGCTCAAATTACTCAGGCATTTTGTGTTTCATGCATTAGCTCTTGTCAGTTATTCAGTACATATTCCTGAGCCCGTTTAAATAGTTGGAAAAATTATATCACCTTTCTACAGCCTCAGCATTTTGTAACAGTTGCTACATTATGAACCTTGTCTGGTCTAAGAGAGTAGCAGCTGAGTCACACAAAGACCATATCACCCCTCGGGCTAATTTTATATAACACAAGCACAGTCTAAGCATTACTTGGCTACATTGGATATGATATGTAAATACCTGCTCATATATGGATAAAATTGATTGCTATAGGCAATCCTGCTTTTGCAGGGGAGTTGGACTAGATGATCTCTAGAAGGTTCCTTCCAATTCCAACAGTTCCGTGATTCTGTGATTCCATGATTAATTGACCATTGCCATTGCTATAAGTGACTGTTCACTTCACTGTGAAGAATAAGGCTTGGTGATTCCCAAGTAAAGGCTCTCGGTTTCATGGCTTCAAATTTTTATCATGTTGTATTAAATGCTAAATTTGAGAAGCAATTGTGATTTATCTCAAATGAAAGTAAGCAAACAGGGAAATCAGCAGAACTTTTATTTCCCATCCCTCTCCTTTGAGATGCTTGACATCTTGCCTGCTTTTCATTTCTGAACTGCTTTTGTTGACACATAGCCTTCTTCTTTTCCTGTTTGTGTCTCTGAGTGTTTGTTTTATTTTTTATTTTTGTTTTTCCTCCTTGAAATTAAACTGTTTGCCAAATGTGGTAATGGGTAGAGTCGCAATGTAAATAGTTAATGATGCTGTTGTCCTCGGAGGATTTCTCTGGGTGTAATATCCCCAATCTTTATGCAACCATACACTTGACTTGCACATTCCAAAGCCCTTCACAAAGGGCAATGCTGCTGCTTGTCTAAATAGTACATGATTACCTCGGTTAGTTTTGTGGCTGTAGTAATGTTCATTTTATGAGCTCAATCTGGTTCTGAGCCATCTGAACTTGAAATTCCAGATGCCTTATCCCTAGTAGTACCAGCTCATATACTGTGTACACACGTGTAAAATGCAGGCTGCACTGGAAAGGTTCAGGTTTGTTCTCAAAGTCACACTGTGCTCTCCTTAAAACCATATTTGCAAACCTTACAAGAAAAGGTGTATGAGCATGGGGAATAGATGGGGCTGTTAGTAGGAGCTCTACATATTCAACAATACTTTCTTTATTAGAACAGGAAACTAGCTTGTTTTAACAATTCCTTTGTTCACCATTAAAAAAATGACTTCTTATGTTACTGTCTCATTGCCACGTGACACACAGAAAACAACAAAGATAATGGGACATGGAACTAAAGCTGCCTTGAACGATTGCCTGTTTACCCAGTAGAACAAAGGAGTAGGCGTTAGAGTTCCTTCATTTACCATAAGTGTGTCTTTGAGCTAGTCAACTCTACCTGCCTGCTAACTTGGGGATAATAAAATACATACCTACCCCACAGGGATGCTGGGATGCTTAATGAACTAATTAGTACTGTTCAGTGCTCTGATGGGAGGTGTTACCTGTACTTTTGTTTAGAGCAGGTATAGCTAGCACTTTATCTATTGCCTGAGAAAAAAAGAGAGAATTTTCTTCTCATTCAGGAGTTTTTCCATTACTTATAACAGCATAAATGCTCTCAAGCCAAGCATCAAAGTGATCACAGTAAGAGTCAGTGACTATAAAGGGGAATAGAATTTGCCTGAAGAGTGTGTGAGTAATCATACATTTCCACGGACGTGTTTGTGTATGCATTTAGCCATATTTCAAAGTATTGTCACCCAATCTTGAAAAGTTACTGCTTTCTATACAGTACACAAGAACTACTTTTTCAATGAATATTGTTGGTTCTTAACTGTGGAGGATAGGAAAAGATACAGAAGGTCTGTACTGGAAGCTGCAAGAGGAATTTAAGTAACTAGATGATAATTCCCCTTGTCATGTGGCAAAGACCCCGAGGTCAACCCTTACTTCTTATAAAATGATAAGAGGTCTGTAATGGCAAGGAAAGGTCTCAGATTTATTCCTCATTCAAAAAACAATGACTCCAGTGGCACATAGTGCCCAGACACAATCTGGAAGATTCATTCAGCATTCAGCCACCTACTGAATCATCAAGACCATTATAAATTTCTTCAATTTCTTTGCAGTTCTCTCACAGAACTCTTTATTATTGTTGTCATGGCTATTTTTATTACTATTATTATTGTTATTACTAGGATAACTATTATTCTAGCACCAAGTTTTTGATAAATTTACTTGACTTCAGGTTTCTAATCTAAGCAATGGGCAGTGAAGATCTAGTCAATATAGAGAATGGAGTCCAGGGCATTATTCAATCCTCCAAATGCAAGTGTCTATTTTAGGGTGAAATGAATAGTGTTCTAGAGTTCTTTGACTGTTTTGACTACTATTCTATTGATAATACAGCAGATCTATACCACTCGGTCAAATGTAGATTTGTAAAATAGGTATCTAAAGTCTTGTTCCAAAACTGGTTTTCCTCTTAATGGAAGCCTATTGCAATAAGTATTATATCAACATCTTTTTCTTTGTAGCCTGCTGAATTTGAAACCTGAAGATGAGAACACCAGAGATGTCAAATGTAAGGTTGATTCTATTTCTATCCCAGCCTGTGTAACTTATAGATAAATAAAGAAGCAAATCCTGGTGGTAGAATATCCTTTCTGAGGAGAAAATGCAGTGTAGTGAGTAATGTGTCTAGGTAGATATGGTTCACATCTTCTGTGCTGCACACGCTTTGTGTGACATTGAGTTTAGCTCCAAGTCCTTAGAATATTTTATGCAACTAACTTTTATTAAATCCTATGTGGACTGTGGGAATACAACTGAAGACTTGTCCCCTCACTTCCTCTATTGTTCAGCCCATAATTAGTAAGATAACAGCTGAAGCCGTGGTATTGCCTCAGTTCTTACCTCATACACTTACATGGATATTTGAACTCAAATGGTGTTTCAATGAGCAGATGAATGTACATTTTCCACATGGGGATCTCCTTTTTTAAGTCTAGAAACTAGAAAGACTTGAAACTTTGATGAGGCTGGCCTAGAAGTTGGATCTCTACAGCACAGTTCTACTTTAGTGCTCACAAACATGTTGGGCTTTTTTTGGAAAGACACATGGGCCCTGGAACATCTATTGTAACCATTGGTATTTAGCTGGGATGGGGCACATGGGACCCTTCTGCATCCTGCGGGGAGACCAAGGCACTGACAAGTGCCCAAGGAGGGGTAGACTTCACCCACCCTCCAGTTGCTGGAGGTGGATATCTCTCTCCAGCAGCTGCATAGGAAAACAGGGAGACCTGACTCAGCTCAATGCCCAGAGCCAGGTGGGTTGAATCCAGGGTCAGTAGCTCATACACTTACTATTAGCCACACAAGTTTACTTTGCAGTACAGGGATAACTTCATCCAATGGCATGGAAGAGGATGACAAGGTATGACTAAGGCCCCCTTAAAGACTCTCTTGCATATTTTGGCTTGGAGAGAGGAATGACAGAAAGCTTTTTGACTCGGTCTGAGCAAAGTTAATCTCCTGCACCTCTCAGATATTCTGGGGTATGATTGAAAGCAGTTTTATAGACATAGACTTGTATAGATAAAGAAATGTATTGATTCCAGTGCCTTCTCCACAGTGTGGTAGGTTTCTTACCTGAGACCATTATCCAAAGTACTGTCTGCAATTAATCTTCTGGGCAGTGTGTAATCACCCAAGGTGTTCAGGGCTGAGTTTCAACTAGATAATGATACAGAAGGGGGGTGTGGAGGGGGAAAAGAGAGGAACACCAACTTACCATTTGTTTGCTATGCCTATCAGGAAAGAGGAGTGGGCAAAGATTGTTTGGTGTCCAGCGAGGTCAGGGTTTCAGACAGGGTAAAGGACACACCAGAAGGCCTCCAGACTGAATATTAAAAATGAATGTATGTGTTTTCAATGTATTTGTACAGGAGGGAAGGGAAAAAAAAAAAAAAGGTGAAACATTCCAGATGCTTGCCTGCAGTAAAGCATTTCTGGCTGTTAGTTCCAGTAGGTCATTACTGCATTAATTTGGTGTTTAATTAAATGCCTGTGCAACAGACCATTTATTTGTTATCTAATATTAGCTTTAGTTCTTATCAATTAAATGCTCGCTGAGGGCTTGATTCACTTACGTTTTATGTCCCCTTACACTCTATTTTTTATAAACAAAAAAACAAGGACTCTGCACAGAGGGAAGATTTACACACCCAAATTTCACAGTGTGCATAGTGCAATATGCTGAAGTGGTTAGGCAGAAGGTGCTGAAAGAAAAGAAGAAGAAAAACTAACTTAGGCATTTTGTTTTCAAACCACAGGTGAGAAACTAACTGAGTTATAAAAAAAATTCTTTTTAGGGAGTGTTTCCAATGCTGGTCTAAACTGGACCGTGCACACATCTGATTTTCTTTATGATTTTGTTATTCTGGAAAGTCTTACTCAAAACAATGTGACTTTCCAGTGGGATCTCTTTCAGAATGCCCATTCTTCTTCATCTCTGCCCAGAGGAAAGGAGGCTCTGCTATTTGTTCAAAAGCTGGGCTCTATCTAGGCCTCAACTTCTGCCTTTCATGGATACTTACTTTCTTTCAGGATTAAAAAAAATTCTTAATGTTCAAAAGTCACTCATGTTGGAGTTTTTGGTGCCACTTATTGTTCATAATAATTACACAAATATTGTGTCACGCTGAAGTATTGATCAAATTATCAGAAATGTTTGGCTGTTATCACAAAGAGTAAATTTTCAGGAAGCTCTGAGTCCAGCTGCTTCCACTGAAAGCAACCAGCCAAAGCAAGTCCTGAGGACTAGTTCAGATGTGTGCTCTTGGTTAAGAGTCTCTAGAAGCCTGCCTAATCATTTAAAGCATAGTTACTATACCTGTCCTTGCAAAATTAGGGAAATATAAAAATAGTATATGCGAAGTCTTTCTTTGCATACAACACTGAATCTTTCCATACAGCCTCAGTTGACTGGAGGTTTCGTAAAATCATAGACTAGTTGCGGTCAGAAGGGACCTTAAAGATCATCAAGTTCCAACCCCTGACTCATCTAATTCTGCATCTGGATTTTAGGGCCAAGCAACTTTGGGTAGCACAAGTGACATGATAGTAAATGTACAGGACACTACAGATGCTACAAAATCAGGCTAGCCAGAAAAATTCTTGCACTCTGTTTCTTAATCAGTTTGTTACAATATGCTACATCACCTGTTAAGTTCTGAGTATTTGACAGTAATGGCTTGTTAATTGGGTGACGAAAACACATTAGAAAAGTAATTATTAAATTTTATTATCTGAGTGCACCTTCTTGTAGCAGGAACATTTTTTTAGACCCAGTTTGGAAGGTATGCTTTGATCTGTAATGTAATCTAAATGAATAGTCAGATCTATCTAGCTATCTTAGAGTCTCAAGAGTGGTGGCCTCTATTTTGGCTGTCTTTCTTCTGCGATAAATGCTGAACACAATTTTAGAATTGAGCCTTTTCTGCTTCTCTTTTCTATAAGTAACTATCTGAATCTTTTCAAATATGTGTTAAATTATACATCTAAAACAAATTTCCTACGGATTTTATGAAATTCATTCATTTTATGAATTTGAAAACGATTTTCCTAACAGGCATGGTAAAACCTAGTAAAGTCAGATTGTGTCTCACCATTTCAGTGTTATTAAAGGCTGTATTCAGAAGTCAATCATTATAAAATTGTTTATTGCAGCTTTTGAAACAGTCACTTAAGAGGTACATTTTAAAAACATAACTGAAATTCAAGCTGTATTCAAACATGATCATGTACTTTGCATAATGGCTTACAATGACATAGCTAAGCTCAAAATCACATATTGCAGTTCAAACACTGGAGAAATATGGATAAAGCAAAATAAGGCAAAACTTTTTGGCTTGCAGATAGAATCATAGAATCATACGGGCTTGGAAGGGACCTCTGGAGATCATCTTTTCCAACACCCCTGCCAAAGTGGGTCTACCCAGAGCCGGTTCCACAGGAACTTGTCCAGGTGGGTTTTGAATGTCGCCAGAGAAGGAGACTCCACCACTTCTCTGGGCAGCTTGTTCCAGTGCTCTACCACTTTCACAGTAAAGAAGACCCTCCTCATGTTTAGGTAGAACTTCCTATCCTCAAGTTTGTGCCAGTTCCTCTTGTCCTGTCACTGGTCACCACTGAAAAAAGACCAGTCCCATCCTTCTGACAGCCTCCCTTTAAGTATTTGTAAGCATTGCTTAGATCCCCCCTAAGTCTTCTCTTCTCAAGACTGAAAAGACCCAAGTCCCTCAGCCTCTCCTTGTAAGACAGATGCTCCAGACCTTTAATCATCTTTGTGGCCCTTTTCTGTACCCTCTCCAGCAGATCCCTGTCCTTCTTGAACTGGGGAGCCCAGAACTGGACAGAATACTCCAGATGGGGCCTCACCAGGGCAGAGTAAAAGGGCAGGATGACCTCCCTTGACCTGCTGGCCACGCTCTTCTTGATGCACTCCAGGATGCCATTGGCCTTCTTGACCACAAGGGCACATTCCTGGCTCATGGTTATCCTGTTGTCCTCCCAGGTCTTTTTCCTCAGAGGTGCTCTCCAGCAGGTCAGTCCCCAACCTGTACTGGTGCAGTGGGTTATTTCTCCCCAGGTACAGCACCCTACACTTGCCCTTGTTAAAATTCATTAGGTTTCCCTCAGCCCAACTCTGCAGCCTGTCCAGGTCTCGCTGTATGGCTGCACAGCCTTCTTGGGTGTCAGACACCCCTCCTAGTTTTGAGTCATCAGCAAACTTGCTGAGGGTACATTCCATCCCTTTGTCCAGGTCATTGATGAATATATTGAAGAGGACTGGACCCAGTACTGTGGAACACCACTTGTTACAGACTTCCAGCTGGATTCTGTGCCTTTAATCACGACCCTCTGTCTTTCAGACAGTTTTCAATCCATTCATCTAACCCACACTTCCTAAGCTTAGCTATGAAGATGCTGTGGGAGACGGTGTCAAAAGCCTTGCTGAAGTCAGGGTAGACAACATCCACCGCCCTCCTCTCACCTATCCAACCAGTCATTCCATCACAGAAAGCTATCAGGTTAGTCTGACATGACTTCTGTTTGGTAAATCCATGTTGACTACTTCTGACAGCTTTCTTTTCCTCCATATGCTCTGAGATGACACACAGGATGGGCAGTTCCGTGAGGCTGACCACCCTATAATTTCCAGGGTCCTCCTTCTTGCCCTTTTCGAAGACTGGGATGACATTGGTTTTTCTCTGCCCCTCGGACACCTCACCTGTTCTCCAGGACCTCTCAAAGACGATGGAGAGTGACCCTGCAATGACTTCTGCCAGCTCCCTCAGCACTCTCGGGTGTATCCCATCCGGACCCATGGACTTGTGGATATCCAGCCTTCTTAACTGATCTCTAACTTGGTCTTCCTCCACCAAGGGAAGACCTTCCTTTTTCCAGACTTTGTCATTCCATCACAGAAAGCTATCAGGTTAGTCTGACATGACTTCTGTTTGGTAAATCCATGTTGACTACTTCTGACAGCTTTCTTTTCCTCCATATGCTCTGAGATGACACACAGGATGGGCAGTTCCGTGAGGCTGACCACCCTATAATTTCCAGGGTCCTCCTTCTTGCCCTTTTCGAAGACTGGGATGACATTGGTTTTTCTCTGCCCCTCGGACACCTCACCTGTTCTCCAGGACCTCTCAAAGACGATGGAGAGTGACCCTGCAATGACTTCTGCCAGCTCCCTCAGCACTCTCGGGTGTATCCCATCCGGACCCATGGACTTGTGGATATCCAGCCTTCTTAACTGATCTCTAACTTGGTCTTCCTCCACCAAGGGAAGACCTTCCTTTTTCCAGACTTTTCTGATTCCTCCAAAGTCCATGGCTCCCGGGGGCTGGCCTGAGCAGTAAAGACTGAGGCAAAGAAGGCATTCAGCAACTCAGCCTTCCCTGCATCCTCTGTTACCATGGCACCCGACTCATTCAACAGTCACCTCAACACATTTTCTTTAGTTTTCCTTTTGCCTCCAATATACTTGAAGAACCCCTTCTTGTTGACTTTACATCTCTTGCCAATTTTAATTCCAAGGAGGCCTTGGCTTTCCTTGTTTCTTCCCTACATAGTCTAACAGCTTATTTCTAATCTTCCCAAGTGGTCAGCTCCTTCTTCTACTCGGTGTAAACTTCCTTTTTCCAATTTAGTTTTTTCAGAAGCTCCCTGCTCAACCACACAGGTCTCCTGCTTCCCTTGCCTGATTTCTTGCTCTTGGGAATGCACTGGTCCTGATCTTGGAGAAGGCAATGTTTGAATATTGTCCAGCTCTCTAGAGCCCCCTTACCTTCCAGTGTCCTAGCCCACTGGATTTCATCTAGCAGTTTCTTGAAAAGGACAAAGTTAGCCCTCTTGAAATCCAAATATAGTAGTTTTATATTCAACATTGTCACCATATTATTACTTTGGTTTCACACAACTGAATTCTGAAACAGTTTGTAAGAAAGCAGTTGATAAAATTAGCCTATTACATGTGCACAGTTGTTTCTGGCTATGTTTTGCAGGCATATGTGGATGAACAGAATATCATAATTCAGCATAGGATTTGACCAAAACAGAGCACTCTGTTTATGTTGACACTAGTGAAGCTGAGAAGTAGGATCACCCTTAGGTGTTAGAACTTAGTTGGTCTCTGCAGTATTGGAAGGCATTAAACACTGTGGTACTGTGGGAATTGCAGTATTCTACACAGAGTCGAATTGGATCAAATCAACTGGAATAGCAGTCTTGCAGAAAACAGCAGATATTCACATGATTTGCCTACCTGAGATTCAAAATCAGAGCCACAACAGTAAATGAGAAACACCAAGCAAGGTCTAATCTTCTGGTTCCTACTAACATTTTTATCAGTACATCCAACACAATTAGCAGGCCAATGGGTATCATTTTGTCTACTGAAAGATGGTTTTGTGTGTCAGTTAACAAGGGAGAAAAGAAAGTAAATGAACAAAGGGTACAGCGAAAAGAAAGAGTGCTCACTGAAAAGGACTCACAAAGCAAAAGTGATAAAGCAAGCAGCACTGGAGAGATATGGGTTTATAAAAAAAGTGTATCTCTGGGTCTGAAAAATATGGGGAACAGATATGAAGGTTCAGGAATAGATGTGGAGAACAGGCAAAAAGAGGAAAGATGAAAATCTCCGACATTTTACAATGCATGGAAAATACATTCATAAATGTAGAAAGCCAGAATGAAATGCGAAAGGAAGCCTGAGCCCTCACTCTCCCCTCCACTGCAAACTCACATAGGAGCAGGCAGAACCTTGCACAAGGAGAAGTTAATACAGAGGACAGACTGCACAAAGACAACATTTCAATAGTAGAATGAGTGGGAGACCTCAAAAACAGGAGAAAAAAAATGAAGACGCTTTGTAGAAGGAGCTGAATGCTCTGTATTAAAGGGGCTGAGAGACTGAAAAAACCCTTTACTTCCTCTGATGAAAGTCCCTAGTGAAACAGATGCAGTGAGGAAGGGAATATAGGCTCCAATTAAGGTCTGACAAGAAAGGACCAACACGTCTCCCTTGTGAGCACATCCAAAAGGCAAGGTGAAAACATTCTAGGGATGGAAGTTCAAGGGGGTCTACTGTGTCGAATCTCATTAGGTCCAGATGGATATCAAACTGGTGGATGTTTTCAGAATTATCTATGTCAAAAATGTTGACAATTCTATGAACTAGTGACCCTTTTGCTTCTGTGAACTGAGTATAAAGTCACCTTCCTATGCAATTTGCTGTTTCTGCTTTGGTCTTTCTTGTAAATCCTTACTACGGGGTAGTTAATATACCTTAAAACTCTGACCAAAATCCCAGTGGATTTCAGACACTAGATTTTCACTATGAGGTAAAGTAATAGAAGTTAATGCTCATTTCACATACATACTAACCAACAAAACTTGTGCTTGTTCTTCACATAGATGAGCCTAGTTAATTAACTCGTTTCCAGTGAAATAAATAAATAAACATATGCCCTACTTCTGTGAAAGAAGTCAATGAAGAGAGCAAACCAAAACCTTAAGCATAACTGCAGAATTGGAACTCCAGGCAAAAGTGGAATTTAACTTTCCTCAAATTCCATCAACTTTACCTTTTTGAGACTGGTGCAAATTTTACTGTTAGTGTCAGCCATTAGATAAAATAAAATAAGCTTCATTCCTAAAATCAGGGAAATCATATAAAATAGTCAGTCTGAGGGCTAACAAACTGAAGGAATGAAACATGGATGACTTTTACATCTTGTTTTATTTGCACAAGGTTTTGTTGCATATCATTCGGAGTGCTCTGCTGGTCTTAATAGTTCAGTCTCCAGTAAAATGTCACACAACATTTGTGCTCTCTGTAAAGAGAGCATGAGTTGAAGCTCTCATCCCCACTCCATGGTCCTGGATCTCTAAAAGCTCTCATCTGAGTAACCTGACAGCTTGGGTACGAAGCTTCTGAAAGGCAGGTTAACTCCATTGTCCTTCTTTCTTTACCTCCACTGCTTTTCCTTTCCAGAGGTTGGGATCTGGCGTGGAGCTGGTAGCGGGAGAGGAGCCATCTAGATGAATACATCAAAGACTGAGATATTCAGATATCAATATTCATACTGTACACGATAGTATATGTAAAAGAAAAAGGAAACATAGCAAAATTTCCCTAGAAATGTGTTTCAAAATTTCTCATCTCCCTTCTCATGAAACTGGTTTTAGAGAAAGAAACCACGTGTCACTCTGAATTAGGTCAACACCAAAATAAATGAGTAAATAAATAAATAAATATTTTGCACGACTCCTTATTTCACAAGGACTCCTTCCACTGATGAAGTGATCACTATTTCTTGCCCAGAAATATTAATAGCACTTTTCTCTCTCATCCTCACACTCCATGCTCTGTGTGGCTCTGTTGTCCATTTCTCCTTCCCAACTGACTTACCACCAGCGCTTTATCAGCCCTGTTATTCTGAGAGTAGTGGCCCATAAAGCAAAGATAACAAGTCCCAACTCCCAGCAAGCTTTTCCTTGTCAATGAGAGATTAAAAATAACAGTCAGGGGCTATGCAATGATATTTGCAGCCAACTTCACAAATTTTCATCTGGAGCATCTGAGAATTTTTACCCCTTTCTAATCTTCTGCAATAGCTTGAATTTCCCCTCATTAGGTTTCATTGCGGAGAGGACAAAAAGGTGCCATATGGTTTTTCTGCTCAGAAAACGTATCATTAAAATAGGTAGGCAGGTTATCATATTGATGTAGCTCCCTGCATAGGCACACTGGAAGGATTTTAGGTAAGCTCTAAAGTTAAGAGTATAAAATATTCATTCTGTCACTTTAGTTTTTCCTTACATAAGCCACCATGTAGTCTCACACAGAAGATGAGGAAAATGAAAGTGCCAACTAGAGGTCAGCACACACTCCTTTGCCATAGATTTCTATAAACGCAAACAAATAAACCTACATTCTTGGGAAAGGAGTGCTGCAAAATCTCTTCAGCTTTGTCCATCTGTTAAGAAACAAGATAGGTCATGTCTTTTCTGACACCCTCCTTCGAAGTAATTTCTCTATTATTTTTAAAAACCCTCTCAGATCAGACACACAATTGGCATGATTCCCATAGTCCTCTACCTGCTAAAAAGCTCTTAATAGTTTATATCTTCATAGTTTACAAGACTAAATTCCAACCAAATTCCAGGCCATTATTCACTCTCCCTTAAAACGCACCATAGGCATCACATTGACCTCAGTTTTTTCCAGACAAGATTATCCATTGGCAGATTTGCCAGGGCATATTCAGATTGACTTGGCATTTAGCTTTACACCTGCAAAGTGTTCATATCTCAGTCCGAGCACTGAGTTATCTGGATAGAGCTGTATAACATACTATTTCAAAGCAAGTTGTCAGCTTAAATCCTGGGTAACTCACATTTCCACAGTCAGCTGGTCTCCTCACTTTCCCAAGAAACAAACATAGCAGACAGATGGGGAGAAAGAAGAAGAAAGAAGGTAACAACTATAGGTTACCCTGCAGCACTAGAGATTGTTAGAAAAATAAGCTAATAAGTACAGTAAACAGTATTTCTTCATTTCTTCTTCATTCTTACTGTTAGAATTAAAAGCTTGGGCACTGATAGAAGCTCAGAGTTGGCTCCTGACTCTTACTGTCTTCAAGAACTGTCAAAATTTCCAACTACACCTTCCTGTATGTGCTGACGTGTATTGGCAAACCATATATTAATATGGTGTTTTTAAAAAAAGGTCTTACAATGTTTCACAAATCATCTTCCAATTTGGGATGAAACACCGGTCATTCACTAATCACAAGTTAAGCTAATTTTGCCGGTCCAAACATATTATATATTGTCCACAATGTCTTCATATAAATCATATAAACCCCACTCACCCAGTAGACTTTTACTACTGAAAGTTAGGGATTAATTCAATGAAGATCAGCAATATGCATCAATTTCTAGGAAGGGCAACTTGTATTTATGACTGTTCAATAAGCACATTCTTTTGAAAAGGCATGATTAAATGCGGTAATGTGTTTGGGGTTTTTTTTTAAGAATCAGAATAATAAAATCTAAATTTTATTTCTTTTCTCTCTGTGCAGAATTGGACTTGTGCAAGTCAGAATGAAGATGAACACCAGCTAGCTGTTTCATTCCAGCATCAATCTTCAAGCTGTAGGTGGCCTAAACATAAAGCTCCCTTCTGGATTTTCATCTCTGTATTTCATACCCGGATGCTTTATATTTATCTAAGCTTGTAGCAGAAATCCATGAAAAGCAACAGTTTGGATGAGACATTGGGATTAGATGAGGACCTTTGATTTGACCAATTGACTGCAAAAAAAATCTGTAGTGATATAAAGAGCCAAATACTTTGTGCCCCGCTATACTCAGATACCACCTCACTGTTCCTGAATATTGCTTTTCCATATAGCTGGTGTATACAAGTTACTGAAGCACCAGCACACTCAGAAGGTGGGCATATTAAGAACTTCATGTGACACTGAGTGTACTCAAAATTATGCTGATAGGACAAGTGATTCTTTAGTGATTGATTGGCACCGACTCTTTGTCCTGTCTTCCCAGGGGGAAAATAAGGACAAACTGACATACAAAACAGAAAATGAGAAATGCAGGAGAGTGACAGATATTCAGCTGGCAAGCTGGGTCTGTCATAGCCAAGGATACTGCCACAGGTTGGGTTAGCCTCATGGTCTACCTCAAACATCTATGTTATCATAGAGGTATATGTTTTTCACTGTCAAGAATCATACATAGACATGATGCTTAGGTGAAGTGACTTGTAAACACTTATCTGTGACTGAGCTTTCTAACTGTTGATGGATAGCACAAAGAATAACAATAAAGCTTTGTTCTGTTTTACCCGAGATCAACTTGAATTATTGCAAGGCTGTATTTCCAAAATATACCGGGAGAAATTCCACTGAAGTTGGAATTAACAAAGGCTTTCCTGTTTATCTGTATTTTTTCATTAAGTTTCCATGAACTAAAGTCATGGGTAATCATAAGGAGGGCAGGAAGAAACATTGTGAGAAGGTAGTCTCAAACTATGGTTGCATTTAAGTATAGAAGTGAGATCAGGTTCATTTGAGAATGTCAATAATAATTAAAAAATAATAATAAAGGAACCCCAATGGAAACACGGGTGTCCAACCTGAAATAATCTAATTATCAGAGCAGTTGCATGAATTTATAAGACTTAGAATGTCATATTTTGAGAGCATTTTTATATCACCTATGATCTTTCTTGTGGAGAATCTTTGGACACCAACCAGACTTCCAGTATCAGTTTTGGAAATCTCATTCTCTTTCTCTCTCTCCTCTCTTCTTTTGTTGGATCAACATTTTGTGTTGGCAAGTTCTTTTGACTTGCTTAATGTGAAATATGTAGAGTGGGGAACAGATTTTCCTAGATCACCTGTTAAAATCAAACTAAATGATGTCCAGGGGACTAGAAACCTTGAAATACATGATGATAAGGTCAAACATTCAGCATTGTCATGAAAACCTTTATTTGTTTGTGGTTGCTAAACTGATGTAAAAGAAGAACCATAATCAATTACTTCAACCTTCATTCATCTTTTAGGTTGGACTGAAATGACCACTGGTTTTGGTGTGAAACCAGAACATATAAATTAAAGACATTTCTGCCCAATACCCAGTTGCTTCTTAGAGTGACAGAAGTCTGGTGTTTTGCCATGTTGAACACTGGCAGATGAAAGACTTAAGAGAGGAAGCCAGGTTTCCCAAATTCTATTACTACTTCTACTGTGGCCTTATCTGTGAATTTGGATGATCCTTCCCAAAATGTGTGGTTTGATATTTAGCAAGCTAAATGATTTCCTATGAACTTAATTAATGTTCCAGGGAAGTATTTAGCTCCAGAATAAAATCCCTACGTTTTGGTATGTAAGCTATGCTCTTGTGTCCACAGATGATGTGAAGGTACAAGACTTTTACCCAAGTGTCAGTACTTTGTGACATTTTTAGCTTACCCTGTCTCCCTTCCCCAGCCTCTTGCTACCTCTCTGGAAGGGCACTAATCTCCTGGAAAACTTCTGTCATTGGTGAAAATCCCATGCATGTGTCCAGAGATTAAGGGGTGTTAGAAGTTGCTCTAGGTGGCTATACATAGACAATTAAATCTTCTTCCCAGTGTTTAGCTACCTTGACCGACATTTAATTATTCTGGGCAAGACTGTGGTCAGAAAACTCCAGTAAGGTTGAAAGAAAGGTACTTTCCCTATTACTTGAAAAAATTAGGCACAGGAAAACTAAAGTCATTACCTTGCTTTAAGAACTCAGTTTTCTGCAAACTTTTAAGTTCCTAAAACTAAAAGTTTGCTGTGAAACTAAGATTTTCAAGCAGGTCTTCCATGGTGATGTTCAGCCATGTTCTACCTGAAGTGATATGTAGTCACGGAGCACTAAAGTCAGTGGGGATTTACACCAGGGCACATAGTTGGCTCTGTTTCTGTGGTAATTTTGGCATCCAAGGGAAGGATTGTTAGCATGGCATTATTTGAGGCCTACAGTTTTTCCCTAAAAGAAAACAACAACAACAAAAAAATACAGTAGAACAAAATATTATCTCTTTATTGCTAAGATTCTTTGAAAATGAAAAATATTGATTATTTTATCATTTTTGCTGGCAGATAAGAAGAATCTGGACAGACAGTAATTCAAAGTATTACCGTTTTAGTGCAGAAATTTATTGTATTTCTGACAATGAGATACTTAGAGATCTACAGGGATTTGTTGGGGGTTTATTGAAAAAACCCTTGGGGTGCAGGTTGGTGTAGAAGCTTGCTCTTTTTGCAGGAAATCCCAGGATATAAACAGTCATAAAGCACTGTGCTGAAAAATGTGTTGGGAAGGAAACCGTAGACTCAGAAACTTCCCTCAATCAGGAAACCTGAAATACAGGGTGTGGAAGTGTCACAACTGCCAAAATGCAGAGCAGTACATTTCTGCACTGGGTTTTTTGAGTTCTGCTGTTCCCCTCTCGGTGTTTTTAGGAAAATCCATTCAGTCTCTCTGTCATAGTGGTTTACTTCCTCAAGAAGAAAGATGGGGTTTTTATGGCAACTTTTGTTGACAGCGCTGTGATCTTTGGGTGGAGTCTTTTCAGTATTCCTTTCATGCGCCTGGACTCTTTTTTTTTTTTTTTTTTTTTTTTAAGTGCTCTTCAAAAGCAAAATGCTGGAAGGATTCCTGAATGAGCATGTGTGTTTGTGTGTAACAGAGAGAAAGATAGAAACAGGGGGACACAGTTAGAAGAGATCACCTCTAGATCAGACACTCAGTTTTAGACTTAACCACCTACATGAGTGATTGTTCCCTGATATACAGCAGAATAAACAGGACCAAGCAGAGTTGTGAGGAGAGCATCCACCTCAGATGCCTGCCAGTTGTTAATTTAGGTAGTGCATTGTCTCATTGCAACTTGCTTCCCACCATCCCAGGGTGAGGGGATGCTTAGTATGGATAGACACTTATGAGGGGACACCATGTACCCTTTGGGATACAAAGCTATCAAGCGTCGAGGACCAGCCCAAAATGTTACAAAATAAAAAGGAAAATATAGGAACATGTTTTATGAATTTCACAGCCAAATATTCCATTGCAGACTTGAGCTGCACATGAGCATCTGTCCATCCCTTACTTATCTATTCAGTGTCCTGTCTACTTTCAGATTCCTTTACTCTTCTAGCTTTTAATATTTGGAATAATTTTTATGTTTGGCAGCAGCAGATGGATCCTAAATACCTGTAAAGTCATTAGTTTAATAACACGACTCGTAAGTACAGTCATTCTCAGTGAAGGGCAACTGTTACAATTATCTCACTAATATTACTCTGTAAGTGCAATGTGTCATGGACAACCTCTGAAAATCATTTAATATATTTGAATATCATATTCATTATCAGTAACATGAATGTCTTTACACCTTGGCCTACATGTAAAAAGAGAGAACAAACAATAAAGAAAAGAAGAAAAAAAAAAAGCAAGGGTAAAACCCAACAAAAAACCTACCCCCAAAAAAGTCTTGACTTTTAAAAATTAATTCTAAAATTAGCTGATGAAGAAAATTAATCCAAACTGACTTGAATTTGAATGCTGTCAGATGGAGTAAAAAGTGCCCTAGGTATACAAACAAGGTTTGGTAATAAATAATAATGTAGCAAGCCAAGGGGAAAGTGTTTATAAAAGGGATTTGTGTTTGGTGCGTTCTCATTTGGCAGTCTCATTAATGATTTAGAAAAAGGCGTAAACACCACATTCATGATTTTAGGGAAGCTCATGTGTTACCAATGCCAATAAGGAGAGACATACACACACACACACACACAAAGAAGGGAAAAAAAAGGAAAGAGAAAAAAAAAGAAAAGTAATTCTGTGGAGAGTCTGCTTTTTCTATGTCTCTGTGTCTTGGGCTGAAGAGGAAAATTTCCTCCCATGTCCTTAGATCTTCTTCTCTCTTAATTTCCTCAGGATCTGTACAGTTCCCCCAGAGTCACCGTTACGTTTCTTAAATTGTCCTTCCATAATAATCCAAGTTCCCCATTCTTCTCACTTATTGTCAGAGTTTGTCAGATAGCTAAAAATAGCATAAAATAAGAATGTACGGACACCTGTGAACTTATCCACTGCTGTGGTTTTGATCAACAAGACTCCGCCTTTTTGTCTAATCACAAATGAGGAAAAACTTCCCCCAAAATAAATTATTTCCTATAGTAATCAGAGTCTCTGGGCAATAGTTAAAATGAATGCTTGGAAGTCCTGCAACAGAAATGCAGAAGTCTGGAGTGGAACACCTATCTTCTACATTCTTGAGATACGACCCAGTAAACATACAGGGCCATTTCAACCTCATTTGGACCTGAATGGTGTTCATCCCACACCTCCTGACTTTTACATAACCGTTGCTGTTTAATTGTTAAATAGTATTATCTAGAGGGAAACTGTCACTGCTTATAACTTTTTCGAAGATCTACAGCTGTCTGATGTAAACTTTTATAGAAAAAAGAAAAAGGAAAAAAAGAAAAAAGAAAAAAAGAAAAAATAAAAAGAAAAAAGGAAAAAGTAATCTTAATTGCATTTCTTCCTTTGTATTCCCTTCTTTGCCCTTTTTCCTATCCTATACTAATAACGTGTAGGGTTATTTTAATCTTTGGCAGAATCATCTGGATCTCACTAGAAAAATTGTTCATTAAATAGCAGAACTGATAAAGACCAATGTTCCCTGGATCATGTCGCTTTGCCAGATTTACTCTTTCCTGACTTTTTGTGAGATAGGTCAAAATACTGGTTACAGTTATTCATCCTCAGAAACAAGAATCAAAATTAATCTTTAATACAAAAGAATTTAGAAAGGGATATTGATCAGATTACAGATGAAGGCTGAGATGAAGGAACGGGGTAGAAAAACTTGATCCTGCTGTCAAGTCTCTTTAATGGCACTGCAGATTTGTACTCCGCTGTCAAGGCCTGTTCAAAAGCACACTGAAGTCAATGAAAAGACTCCTATTAATATTGATAATTGCTTTTAGATGTGACTGAAGCATTGGGGAAGTGCAAAAACGGTCCCTGGTCACTGCTGCAAACTAACTGCTGTTTCTGGATGCTGATGGCTCCTGCTTAATTTAATTCTTATCTTAAAACAGCAAAATCTCTGCCCATCCAGCAGCTTTCTCTTTCAGAATCTGTTTCTACTCTAACTGCATTCCCATACAAGCATTAAACTCATCTCTAAACTCTGCTGCTTCTCTCTCTTACCTAACTGACTGAAAATTACTTTTCTGTCTGTGCTGATTTATTTTCCCCTTTTAGCTAAAGAACTTATCTTCCTTTCTGCTTCTGTGCTAGCACTTCTTCTTGCCTGCTCCTTTTAATTATTTCCCAGTCTTTCTGCATGAATCTTTATTTCTGTCCTGAGAAATTTTCTCACCACTTCTGCCTGGGTTCCTCAACTGTCTCCCACATATTTACACTACAGTCTGCAATGTTTTCTGTGTTTAGGTGTGACCCTAGTGCTGCTGTTTTGCTGACCCTCCAAACACTGCAGACGTACCTTTATTCCAAAGATAAACCTCAAGAGTCTCTGTGCTTTTTTCCTCATATATATATATGTATATATTTTGTCATGTGTATATATGTATAAACACACATATACATATGCATATACATCCTCATACACACACACACACACAAAATGTACAAAATTTAGAATCCTTAGTGGATATTTCAAAGTGTTCACCTCTGTTCATCCAGGTTTCATCCACACATAATGCAAAAAGGAACCTTATATCTTCTTTCTGAACAAGAAATAAGCTCCTTTGTTTATCAACATTCAAGAATATAAATTTGTCTTAAACCTTGTTTGCCCTTTCATTTGATAGTTGAAGGACTTACTAGGATTACTAGAATAGCAGTACCAAGCCAGTTTCTGTGATATTTGCAAAGTCGTGGCAGTCAGGTGAAGTACCTGCAGACTGGAAGAAGGAAAACATCACACCCATTTTTAAAAAGGGTAGAAAGGAGGACCCGGGGAACTACTGACCTGTCAGTCTCACCTCTGTGCCTGGGAAGATCATGGAACAGATCCTCCTAGATGCCACGCTTGGGCACATGAAGGACAGGGAGAAGATTCAGGACAGCCAGCATGGCTTTACTAGAGGCAGGTCCTGCCTGACTAACCTAGTGGCCTTCCATGATAGAGTGACTAGGTCAGTAGATAAGGGACAACCTATGGACGTCATCTATCTGGACTTCTGTAAGGCCTTTGACACAGTCCCCAACAACATCCTGCTCACCAAATTAGAGGGCTAGAGATTTGATGGGTGGACTGTTCAGTGGATAAGGAATTGGCTGAACAGTCGCATCCAGAAGGTGGTACTCAATGGCTTGAAGTACAGATGGAGAGCAGTAACAAGTGGTGTCCCACAGGGGTCCTTGCTGGGACTGGCACTGTTTAATATTTTTATCAGTGATATAGACAGAGGGATTGAGTGCACCATCAGCAAGTTGGCAGATGATACCAAGCTGTGTGGATACACCAGAGGGATGGGATGACATCAGAGGTACCTGGACAGCCTGGAGAGGTGGGCCCAGGTGAACCTTATGAGGTTCAACAAGAGCAAGTGCAAGGTTCTGCATCTGGGCCAGAACAATCCTTGCTATCAATACAGACTAGGGGGTGAGGTATTAGAAAGCATCCCTGAGGAAAGGGACTTGGGGGTGCTGATGAATGAGAAGCTGGACATGAGCAGGCAGTGGGCACTTGCAGCCCAGAGGGCAAATCACATCCTGGGCTGCATCAAGAGGTCTGTTGCTAGCAGATCCAGACAGGTGATTCTGGCACTTTGCTCTGGTGAGACCTCACCTAGAGTACTGTGTACAGGTCTGGAGCCCTCAATATAGGAAGGACATGGACCTGATAGAGTGGGTCCAGAGGAGGGCCACTAAAATGATCAGGGGGTTGGAGCACCTCTGGTACGAGGACAGGCTGAGGGAGCTGGGGTTGTTCAGCCTGGAGAAGAGGAGGCTCCAGGGACATCTAATAGCGGCCTTCCAGTACCTGAAGGGAGCCTACAGGAAGGCTGGGGAGAACCTGTTTACTAAGACCTGCAGTGACAGGATGAGGGGCAATGGCTTTAAGAGGGAGAAGAGCAGATTTAGATTGGATATTAGGAGAAAGCTCTTTACTATGAGGGTGGTGGAGCACTGGAACAGGTTGCCCAGGGAGGTTGTTGAGGCCCCATCCATGGAGATATTCAAGGTGAGGCTCGATGAGGCAACCTGGTGTAGTTGTGAGTGTCCCTGCTGACTGCGGGGAGGTCAGACTAGATGACCTTTGGAGGTCCCTTCAGGCCCAGACCATTCTATGATTCTATGATTCTATGATTGAGAATAGACTATACTGTTTCAAAATTAAAAACTCATTTTGCCTAAGCTAAGGAATAGTCAAATCCTAAACCTTTTTTAGTAAAAGGATTAAAAAGACTGCTGAATAGCTCTTCTTTTGCTTGTGTAGAATTATGTGTTATCTGATCTTTTCCCCTAGATCCCCGTGAAGTTCAGAATTTAGTCATGTGTTTATTTACCTGCTGGTCTGTATTTCAGGTTGTATATGAGTTGCCTTAGAGGTCTGTGACAGGACTTGGAAGCTCTATGGAAACTGTGCCCTGCTCTTGGGTTTGGATGGCTGACTGATGACAGCCATGGTATTGCTTCAGGCCTATGCTATTAAGTTCTGATGTTTTTCAAGGATGGCCCTGCTGAAGTGTCACTGGGTAACACTCTTGGAATTGGGAATTTCTGGTCTGCTTGAACTTCATCTTGTCCAGCTTAGAGACCACTGAGCTCAAGAGTGTCAGGAGTGAACTAAGTCTGCCAGGGCAAAGCTCTCATCCAACTCAGCTACCACAGTCTTTGTGAGAAGTAGCCAGGGATGTGGGGTGGGAGGTTTGGCTGGAGCATTCTCAAAACATCTGGGCATTCCAGGCACATTTCTCACACAGTAGAAGAGGTGTTTCCTTCTCATAATCTCCTTCTCATCTCCTTCTCATAATGTGGTTTACTGACAGCAGAACAACTTGGCCTGCTTGAAGAACTTCCCAGGAGGGTCATCAAGAAGCCAAGAAGAACAACTTCCTGCTCTCTCCTTTCCTGCCCCACTCTCCCTCGGCTCCTTCCCTTGCCCAGTAGGCTAAGGAACAGCCACTGCCAGCTTGCAGGTCAGAAACCAAGCAGCCCTCTTGGAGAGGCAGCTAAAGTTTCCCTTGTCCACTAGCAGTGATACCTGCATCATCAGTGTTTTTCCATCACCAGGGTATCCTCACCTTATGTTATACTGGTTAATGGAAAGTTGACTGTAATGTTGTCTTTATTTTTATTGTTAGAATAAACACTTAGACCTCTACAAGCTTTTAGCCAAGGATCTCTGTAGTCATCAGAAACCTCTCCCAGTGAAACAAGGAAGCCTAATTACAGACTGGGAACATGAATCACTGAGAGTTTAAATGTTCTACTAAAGAAAATATAGCAAGACAGTGACAGAGCTTGTAACCAAACTTAGGAATGGCGGTCACCTTTCCTAATAATTTGAAACAGTCCAGGAAAGGTGAAAGGTTGTATTTTATGGAACAAGTTAAGACTGAGCTTTATTATTTAGGAAGAGCGTTTTAGGATGTGGTGCCTGACACAGCAGGAAATTGCATTCAATGGTTTTGGAGGTCCCTACCAAATTTTCCGTGTGACAGGTCATTCCATTATTGCCCACTAAAGACTTTCTTACATCTTTCTCTGAAGCACCTGACACTTAATTCAGAGATAGGATATTGAATTAAATGGATCACTAGTTTGATCTATTATGTCAATTCTTAAGTTCGTAGAGATGCAAACAGTATATAGGGCATAGGCTTTCCTTAGTGTACACAAAGCCAAATGTAAGCGAATGTACTGACCATGGCAAGAGAGAACTGGCTCAGAGACGGAGGAAGCTGTCACTCATACCATTTTGTGGCTGTTCAAGAACTGAAGCAGAAGTTTACTTTGTAGAAGAAAGCCCCATGTATACTGTAAATGCTGTTGGCCATGTGACATCACTGTATTCTTCCATGGGCAGAAGTCATTTTCTTCTGTGCCTATATTTGATTTCAATTAAAAGAAGACAGCTTGCTTAATCTTTCTTAAAAGTTGATATGGTGTATACCTGAGTGAACTGGCCAATTTCCCTTATAAATTATGTATAAAATCCACAACTGCATTCTCTCTCAGAAACTCAGAGGAAAATTCAATTTCTCTTTTAGCTTATATTTTTTCATGGTTCTTGGGATATTCATTTCATATTTTCTGCTCATTTTTGAAAATGTCTTATTTATTCAAGCTCTTCATAGAGGAAAGTAATGCCATGCATTGCTGATTTTATTACTTTGGACAGTTTACAATATCTCTTCAGAACCTAACATGTTAATTGATTTTAAAATTTCTATAAATTTCAGCCATGCTTTAGGATCATACATACTGATGCCAAGGAGACTTTTTGAATTGTCTGCTACGACCCTGCTGGAGTTTATCTAGATGCACGTAGCTTTTCTTTCCCTCCTTTGTTTTTCTAACAGAGATGTGAGGGGAATAAACTGTCACTGTCCAGGCTCCTATCTAGGGGTAGTAGCATAGGGTCCAAATGAGACGTGTGAACTCAGTCCTTCATTTTGTCTTCTTAAAGTAGGGGTATCCACCCAGTATCACTATACCCCTTATTTCTTGTTGCTTGACAGTAACTCTCTGTTCCAAACATATGATTCTGCAGCACTTCAAACTATAGATCCTATATATAATAGGTACTGTGTATCTTATAATAAAATGTGTGACTGTGAGTTTTATTGATCAGGTCTGCAGTACATAAATGCCAACAAAACACTGAACTCTGACTGTCCCTTTCCATCATACAATGGTCTCAAAGTAAAACCTGGAAAGAATTCAATGAGAGGAGGTTCATCTCAGGTTATTGCAAGCCCTCAATCCTAATTACGGAGATTTCCCTGGGACATTACAAGTATATCAAGTTCTGTTGACTGGAAGCACAACTGACTTAATCTGGGGCTAAAGGTCTGAAAATGAGTGAGGAAACAATTAAAGAGGATTCTGACTGATTTCATCAAGGAAATATTCCCCATAGAATTTTCTTTTTTTTTTCCACGTAGAATATATATTTTATTTTTTTTCCCTTTGGGAAGCCTGCATTTGCACATAGTATTTCCAACAATGTTTATGTCAAGAATAAAATAAAACAAAATATCTGCTTTCTCTATTTCCTGTGCCATAACCACATACTATTATTGCATAGGCAATTTCTATATCAAGGTGCAGTGCAATATTATCTATTACCATGATAATTACATATGTAATACAAATGTATATATACCATCTGTACTGTGCAATAATACGATTTACAAGAAAGGATTTTTCTAAATAGTGTTGTTTTAAAAGCAACAAGATTTTGTAGCCAAATTTTGAGCCCCAACATAACTAAAGCGAAAGATAATATGAGTTGATCTTCATCTTACAAGTCTTGTTGTTTTGATTAAAAAAGAAAAGACAACACCAAAACCCCAAGAAATTCAGGCAAGCACAGCATGTACAAATAGTATCTGTGGAGTATAACAGTTCTTCTGTGATCATTTTGTTTATTTTTTACATAGTTTTAGGATAACATTTTATTCATTTAGCATTTGAGAGTTGGGATCTCACTAAAGTATTTGCTGAAGTAAAGAGTGGATAAAAAGGAAAGTAAACCAAATTAAGAGGACAGAGGTGTCATAAAATGGCTAGGGCTCTGCTACTAGCTAAAGACCTGGGTGGACATCAGGTCACGAGCCCAAATAAGTCCAAGTGGAGTTGTCAGATGGATCTCCATAGCTTCTGTACTGTGGTTAAACTTCTTTCGGGTATCTACTGTCCAGTTCTCTGGATTTCTTCACCTGCAATGAACCAGTTGTGTCAACCTGTGGCTCAGACCTGAATCTGTTTGCATTTAAGGGCTCTTCTGCCTTTAATGAAAGGGTTTCTGACCCTATTCTGTGTAGGATTTCTGAGACTGTAAAAACACATTCATTACATCTGTAAATCATCCACCTAGTAAAGTTTACGTTTCCAGCAGGGTATCTAGTAGGACCAAGTATCTGTATAGGCCCTATTGCAAGGGCTACCTGCAGGTTATATATCTAGCATTATCATATCAGGATGTTTAAGTGTTTTATTTGCATTATATTACTTAGTATTCCTCTTCCCTCCTTTTCTTTCCCCAGATGAAAGCAGAGGGTTAAGGAAGATTTGATACGTGCTTTCAATACCAAGATGTGCTTTTCAAGTGGCCAGAGAGAAAGGCAATTTCAACATTCAGCTTCCACACCTTGTCTTAAGAGCATTTTCAATTTAATTAAGATTCTATTTTATCTATGAGTACTGCATTGGCTCTAACATCTACCAGCTGATGTTAAGTCACAGGATGGCCTTTCCTTTTCTTATTTCATGGATTTCCTTTCTCCATTTGTTCCTTGTTGACCTGGGAAATTGCTGAATGCAGGGCTTCTCGCTTCCCATAAATACCGTTGGTCATACCGTATAGTTGTGGAGTCTTTATTGACTTGGATTCTTGGCTTTGGTTTCCTTTTAGAATTGAAATGCAGAATTTGAAGGGATTTTTTTTTAAAAAACCCCACAACTCTGTCTCATTTACCACCTGCACAACAATATATGCGTAACTAATTTGTGCTTTTTTTGAGGCATCTTAGCTATGCTTGGCATGGTAGCTAAGAACTTAGTGCAAGCTATCCATCTTTGCTTTGTGCAGAACACTTCCTAATTTTGTGGAGTTTATTCTTGTTTTGCAAAGAGTGCCAAAAGGTTGTAATATGAGCTGTGTTCACCTCTCCATTTGCCCTTCTTTATTCTCAGAGGTACAGCAGAAAACTCTCCTTTTGGATGTACACCACCATTTCCCTCTGAAATCTTAGAATATGTTCCAAGTGAAAATAATTGAAAGAATGAAGTCCTCTGTGGACTTCCTGCAGTTTCGCTGACTTTTGTTCTTTATGTGACAGTACACAGTTTCACTGGACGTGACATTATTTTTTGATGGTGGGGAAAGAAAAGGACATGGCAACAGAAGTGGTGGTGTGCATGTTGTTTGGTTCCCAGAGGTAAACCAATCCAACAACAAACTAAATCCACCCCCCACCCCCCAAACAAAAGATCAAACCAGAAAGAATTGCAGGGGCTAACCCTCTGGGGAAGTATGTGTAAATCCCTCCCTTTAGGTATCATTTACTTCATTGTCCCTGGCTGATGTGCTTCTTTGAGGTCAGGATTTATTATGATAAGGGAAATTTCAGCTATTGATGAAAATCAGGATCAGTTTTAAATAGACAGGCTAAAAGGCAGTGGAGAAACTAGGAAAAAGATGAGTTGTGCTCACAGCTATTCAAACTAGAGACTTTTTAATTATTACTGTAATTATTGACAAAGGGCTATTCCAGCACGACAAAGGATTAGGATTTGTAGTTTTTAATATTTTCACAAAACATTATAGTAGTAATATCAGAATCATAGCACACATTCTTTAATAAATAAAACAGCTACAAATATTTTCACCAAAGACATTTTGAAATATTTTCTTGGATTTTGTTTATTTGCTTTCTTGGCTTTTACTTTCCAAAGAGTAGTGGGAGCAGGAAGGAAAAGCTATTGTATTTTGCCTTTGCAGGCCTGAATACACATGTATGCAGAAAACTACGTAACCTTTTGAACCTTGAGAATGTCATAGTATTTTTTGGAAGACCAGCTCTCTAAAACTACTGTATTATTGCCAAGTTGTAGCTTGGGGTACTTGCCCAGGAAAGCTGAAAGTATATCTGAAGCAAATATGACCATATAGAAATCAATTTTAAAACGGAAAAAATCCCGCTTGAACATTACCCTATCTCCTGCCTTTACCTGGAGAAATTCAACCTCTGTCTTGAAATCCAGCTTTGTTTTGTAAAACATTTCCTGTTTCATTCCTACAGAGGCTGTCCTTTATAGCTGGCTGGAATAATAAACAATCATCATAATTTCATAAGTATGAACATAAATTATATCCTCCCCATTTTCATAGAAGGATCATTTTCACTAAACCAATGCATCATGATCTGCACCCTTCCAGTGCAGCAAAGGGACTTGTTCTCAGAGGAGTGTTAGAAGAACACATCTACGCATGCACTTCCTCCACTTTTGGAGTTAGTTATTTTTTTGGCTGATCTGTTAGAGAGTCTAACCACTCTGCAGGTAATATAACATGCACTTCTCCATATGCCATTCATAATACCATAACATTTCAACTTGAGCTGGACTGTCTGAAAAATTATGCTGCAGCAGGAGGAATTTACAGCTGCATTGGAAACAACGTCACAGCAATCAGTAACCCTCTAATCTTTGTGTGGTGGTGACAGAATAACCAAATTAGATCTCTGCTGCTCTGGAGCCGATGTACCAACCACTATCTAACACCGATAACAATGGCTGATGGTTCTTTCCACCCTCGCTCCCAGTCAACCCAGCTGTATTCAGTTATACGGGTTGGGAAAAATTGGGGGAAACGTCATGAGGGCAGCTAACTCAGAGCTGCTTTCTGTTTATTAGCATTGGAAAAAAAACGAGAGGCACGGGGATAAAGGATAAGGATACTTCAGCTGCTCCAGGTGAGACAGATTGGCTGTGTTTATACCAGTAAATTCAAGTGTGCTTCGGGACTAAAACATGATGATACTGCTAAATGGCTGGACTGTTTCCTGGCACTAACGGGGCCCATTTCAATTTGTAATCTCCCAACTGGTTTGGAAAGTGATAGAATTTACCAGCATATAAGGCAGACTGCTCCATGCCAGTTGGTCTCAGAGTCCAGGAACATTTAATTTAGCACTACAGACATACCCTTTGGGTCCATGTGCTGTCTGGGACTGAACTCAAGTTAATAAGTCCTTCAACTCAGACCTGTGCTGATGTCCACCTGGTGCCACACTGTGCTGGGTGACAACAAACCCAGGATGTCACTCCTGTAGCCTTCTGCTTCAGTACATTTTGTAACATACACAGAGATGTGATACCACCCACAGAACTTAGCCTGTGTACTTCCCCACTGAAACTGATGCACCTTAAAGATGAAGCAAAAGCTTGTGGAAGGCTTCAAATTTCAACATACTATTTACCACTAACTTGAATCTTTCCTCCTCTGCTGTGACTGAGGCTGGAGGGTGGGATGGTGTCTGCCTCCAGGCTGGCAGTGCACTCAGTCCACACTGATTCAACAATGCTGTGGGAACTTGCCTCCCTTTCTCAGGGCTGGCTCTGCTGATGACCAGAAAGACTTCTCTGAGGATGACTGCTCCTATTTCACCTCCAAAAATAAAATATCCAGGCAAATGCTATTTTAAAGTTGTGTGTGCTTCTCTCTTTATAAAGAAAATTGCGGTGAGGGAGCAGAATGAAGTAAGGTATTGAAAGACATCTCTTATTACCTGTTAAAACACAATGAATTGATGCAATATGCCGAGATCTCAGATGAGACATTATCAGGACTTCCGTAGGCAAAGGCACCAGCGAAGTGTGTCTACTAATTTGTAAATGACTGTCTATCTGGGAGGGATGCACCAGTTGCATTGGCGATGTTTGCACTGGAAAATCACTATGCTGATAGTAAGCAAATGTGCACTTCTCTCCCATCTGCCTTGGGATGGTCTGGTCAGACAATTCGTATTAAGCTGGCTTGGTGAAGCTTTCCCTGACAGGCACATCATGTCGGTTGGATGTGATTTTTACAGACAGGCACTCCACCTTTGGCAATAACTTTCACTGCTGTGAATTCAGTTGAAACCGGGCTTGCTCCTTCTAATGGAAGAGAACTTGGAAAGTCCACTGAATAAATATAGAGCCACTCATTAGAACAGTACTGACCTTGCTTGACCAGAGCATGCTGACACGGTGGCAGGCTGCTTCCAAGGTTTTGTGTTCACTGGAGAAGAGCAGGGGAATAGGGGAAAAAATCCTTGTCTCCCCCCTGCAGGCTTGTAAGTCTAAGACTTAAGGAAGAAACATACCTTTTTTAAAAGAATTTTAGCCAAATCAACTATCAGAAATTTAGTTCTACAGATCTCATGCCTATCCCCCTTCAATTCAGCAGAGAGCATGGCACTTGTCAGTTCCCATCCTCATATTCACACAGGACTGAGGAGTTGCTACTGCATTGACTTCATGGCCATCTTGGGAGCAAGAAACATTTTGGGAATAGAATAACTACAAAATGGATGCAAAACAAATAATGAAGAACTGCATCCTGATAACTATAAATCCCCCATTAGGCATCATGCTGGGGAGCCATCCTTATTAAAATTTGATGGGAAGACCAGCAGATACTAACAGTACCCTGAATATGCTGTTTTCAAGCAGCAGAGTTTTAATTTTTTAATATTTTTTTTTTAATATCAGCTCCATGACTTTTATAGGACCTGACTCCTCATATTAAACTCTTAGGGATGCTAATGCTGCTTTCAGGTTGAGAAAGAAAAGCTATGCTTATCTGCCAAGGCAGCTAAGGCTGCTGCTGCTGGCACTGCTCTGTGTGAGTAACATTTACCCCTGCAAACAGAACCTTTTGCTAACCTTCCTCACAGGAGAGAATTTCGCACAACACCAGCCTGTACATCCTGTGCCCATCTTTCCAGCTAATCTCTACCCAGTGTGGGTTTTTCTCTCTCTCCCTCTGCAGTTAATAGGTATTGCTAAATGATGCTGGCCACAGACTTCTGCTGAATGTCCTGCTTACTGACTGAGAAAAGAAATGCTTCCTCATGATTTATCATCATTTTCGTTTATCTCCCTGTATAGGAGATAACAAGAGGCACAAGAATTTGTATGCATATTGTAACAGTCCTTCAAGGATAGACTGGGTGTTGCAGTCAGGCATTGGCACTGGGGGAAAGAAATTAGGTACTAGCTTCACCATAACTGTTAATTTGCACCCTTTAAGAGAGAGCGGTTAAGTTAACTCATGTCTGATGAAGGGTGTCTTGGGATAAGAATGTGCATGCAGCTACCAGGAACCTTCTGATACTTTGTAAGTTATTACCCTGCGGTGACTGGTTTGTGTGTCAGAGTCCTTAACCACATTAAGGCAGAATAACTTCCCAAATGGAAGTTACGGAGTGTGTTGGAGGCAAAGGTGCAGATATAAAAGTGTGGGAGATTGCTGTTCAAGTTTTCCATTAAAGTGCAAGTTTGATGAAGCTGGGGTGTGTATTGCTTTTGGGCATCTGTCAGAGAGGGAAGTGAAAGCCTTATGGAGCACTGGAGCATGTTATTGGCAGTGTTGTAGGCAATACGGTGGTGGAAAGGATTGCACAAGCTGCTTTTACACTCTTTTAACGTGTTCATCTTTTGTCTCTACTGAAAGAATAGGGAGAGAAAAAAGAATGGTGGAAGAAAAGCAAAACACAGGGAAGGGAAGGGAAGGGAAGGGAAGGGAAGGGAAGGGAAGGGAAGGGAAAGAACAACTTCTGTGGAAGAGTAATTCAGAATATGGTCTGGTTTTTATGCGTATGGGTCTTTCTGTTGAAATGTGAAGGGACAGTTAATGGTGTTACAGCAACCGCAAGACAGGGCCGGTGAGAGTTGGTGGCCAGAAGAAAGTGAGGTGCTACCTTCAACTAGAAGGTGCAAATCTCTTAGGGGTGAAATAATTTCACTCATGTCCTGGTCAAAAGAAAGGTATTTTCTTATAGCCTTTCTTAACCTGAAAGAAAGTCCCATATCTGCAGAAGTCCCTTAACCACCAGGCCTATGGAGATTCATCCCATCTTCTGAGGCTGAACATAATTCTAAGCATTGGGAAACCAAGATGTGTTTAACTTGCTTCTCACTGATTGCTACATTCCCCCAAGGTTGCTGGATAATTCTATCAATACACAAATTCAGGGAAAAGTCAGCGTGTCTCCTTTTGAACTTTGTTCTCTCTTTCTGAACTATTGTATTGCTCATACTAGAAGAGGATAAGCCTCCAGCTGAAGCCAACTTGGCAGCATCACCAGTCCAACTTCGAAAGACTTCAATGAGAAGGACAAGCTGAATGAGAGGCAGTGTTAACTTACCTGGGAAATGTTGATCAGCCTAACAAAATTTTAATGAATATACATCTGAAATAGTTTCTGTCTGTCCCAAAATCAAAACAATTCTACCTCATAGAAAATAAATGCAAATGCAGGAAGTCCTGTAAAACAGATTTATCTGACTAATGTTAATTTCTCTTCCCTTTATCAGAAATGTGATCCATACACTTTTGGATAGAGTCACTACTCTTCCTTGCAATTCACACTGAGATTTTCTTTTCTCAGTAGATAAGTTTAACAAAGATAATTTTAATTAAAAGGTTACCTACAGTCAACACATATAAACTTGTGAATTTATGGTCTCTTAAGGACTGTCAAGGTTGTTAATATTTTGGATAAAAGAGGATCAGGGAAAGTTAATTGTTGGAAATAATGTAATTAATGTTGTAATAGACTGCAATCTTAATGTAGTTCTGGTTGCATATAATCACACTGTAAGGGGCAGTTTTGCTCCTGGAAATACTATCATTCAGATGTGACATAAAAATTAGGCACTGACCAGACATGGTCATGGTGATACTATGATACCTATGCATTGGTATGGATGTTGCAGTTGTCTTGGACAATCCACTAAATGACTTTAATTACCCTGCCTCTGAAAATCTCTGTGTAATTGCAAAGTGGTAGGATGTTCTTATTTTTTCTTCTAAGCTTTACTAAACCATAGATGATGCTTCCACTGAACTTTGAGTAATTATTTCCTAAATAAGTCAAGCTGGGAATAACTGATATTTATGAGGAAAGATTACATGATGGGTGTTACCTTGGGGACATAAATATTGAGACCGTGATTTTGCCATAGACACACATTTTGTTTATGATTTTCAGAAAGTAATGCTTAGAGTGAGTTTTAAGATAGAGTTTTAGCTTTCTTTAATAGGCCTCTCCTTTGCACAGCAGAAGGATGAGGGACAATGAATAGAAGCTGTAGCAAGGCAAATTACTATTAGATATAGAGAAAAAATTCTTTCCTGTGAAGGTGGTAAAATGCTGGAGTAAAATCCCGGAGGTGTTGCAGAATCTCTATCCATGAAGGCATTAAAAAATCATCTGGATGAGGCTCTGAGCAACCTGATGCATGGGAAACGAAGAGATGCAGTTTGAGGAGTGGATGTCCCCCAGGTGTCCCACCTAACTGAAATTACTTCACAATTCTGTGATTCTGAACCTGCAGGCTGTCCCTTTCCACTGTTCCACTTCCAATCTGGAGCCATCCAGGGCTTTAAACCAACCAGGCACCTCCCTTGCAGGAAGCCAAGTTCAAGTGCAGCTAGTTCACACTGAAAGGACCAACATCATCCAACTCTGTCATTGTCCATTTGTGACAAAACAGATTTCCTTACAAACTTGATTCAAATGTTAAACTACAGGGAGAACAGAAATTTTAGGTAACTGCTAATGGATAACAGAGTTTCTGAATGCCCTTTCTGATTCACTGTAGTCTCCGTGAGCTTTGTAAAAGGAGTCCATGAGTTTAATGTAACTTTTTAATAATAGAGACAATGATTTTAATTCTAGTACCCTAAATATTTTGTTGGATCTGACCATGAGTGTCATTTCTCTCACATTCCCAAAAAGAGACTGTAACATTTACCTTCCTTAGACACATGTAGCGAATCTTCATTTATTTATTTTTATGCTACTTTAGACCTCTAAATGTAAACTCGGATCATAAAATAGAGCTATAAAATGATGAAAAATGGGAAATAATGCAGAAGAGATTATTGCATTCAGAATACGTAAGAAAGCTGTATTATTAAAGTTTATTTTTTGTATGTACTTAATATTTTTTCTTCCCTCTCCCCACCATCCTGAAAACATCTCCTTCCTCTCTTTCTGTTCCTACTGTGTATGAGTACTACCTTGCTGTCTACCTTTGTTAGGTCTCTGTAGGAAGAAAGGCAATTAATATTTCAAGAGGCATCCTTGTTAAATAAAGGTTAAATCAAGAAAAAAAAATAACAATATAAATAAATTATGAATTCTGATCTTGTTCTGGAAAAGTTAGCACCATGTAAATTTAAAGCCAGCGCTGTAATATTTTCAAGTTACATTTGAGAGGTTACAAGGTATATACCTGACTGCTTAAATTCATGTCTTCTGTGGACAGAATTTTAATTCTTTAAAAAAGAAATTGTTAATGCTCGTCTATTTTTAATCTCATTACTATTGTGATTATTACTAATAGCAATTAGGTTTTGCACTGTGGGTGTTCTCGCAATAGAAAAGAAAGGGACAGGAACTTAAAATGAACTATAAGCTTGATGCAACAGGGAGAGGGATACAGCCAGAACAATGATACAGCCAAAGCTGTAAATTAGAGAATTAATTTTGCTCCAGCACCTTAGGAACCAATACTAAGAACAGAAATACACAGTGACATGCTGAGAGACAAGCCCCCTTTAAAAATGAATTAACAAGGCATGAAAAGTTCAAGGAGGACATTGGGAGTAAAAATGACATACCAAAAAGTTATATTTCAGGTCTGGGTATATGTAAGACAAGAAGCTGGAGTTTCTGCTTTGCATGCAAGCTGCTGGAGACAGCACACACAACGCTCTCACCCTGTGATCCAAATAGGGTTTTGCCCACAGAGTCTATTCATCTTGTGTATAGTCAAGAGATGAGTTTAAGGAATACCCAACATTTTCAAATTTTGATTTCCATAGTATATATCAAAATAAGTAGCCCAGTTTCTTGAAATGGACCCTAAGGATCTTTGGGTTGAATTTTCAAGTTCTGAAAAGAGAGCCAGTTTCATTATAGGAGCCATGTAAAAGTGTGCATGCCTAACTTTGGGCAACTGTGTGAGTTATTTTTAATTAAACTGAAGAAAAAAAGAGTGTATTATCAATCTTTATTATTTTTTTAAAAAAAGTCAAAACCTCACAATACTGTGGAGCAAAACAATAAAGTTTTCAAAAGGTTTCATTCACAGTAACCTTATGCTAATAAATTCCATATAAATATTAATTCACAAAAGTTAAAGAAAAAACCCACAGATGTTTTTACCTTTTGGGAATAGTATTAAATGATCATCAAGTAAATTCATTTGGCCAAAAAATAATCTTGCACTTATTCCCTGTTTTCAGAGCAAACATGAAGAAGATGTTCAAATATTATTTAATACCTCAAAAATATTCTCTTAATTTAATTTTTATTTTAATTTAATTTTAATTAAATCTTGGCTGTAATAAGGAAAGGGCAAGGATGTTCTAACTGTAAAGAAATGCTATAAAGTGCACCATCCATCTAATTCATCCTTACACTGAAGTCAGCAGGCTCGGTTCCCGGGCTGAATACAAAGTTGATGGTTTTATATTAAACATGACTGTGGTGTAATTGGAATTACACATTCATATATTTGGCCCAATGACTTTATTAACTTTCATCCATAGGCAGTTATTGAAAAGAATATTGTCAGCTCTGCTTATTTAAAATGAATCGTGCTTTCTGTTTTGGAGCCTTCTTGGATGAGAAGAAAAAAAAGTAATATAGTAATTTGATCTGTACCTAGGTCCTGAACACCATGTCATTCAATTTCAATTAAAAGTAAAAGAAAAAAAGATATTTTTGTTTGTTGCTTTGCAAAACATGAAATAAGCCCTGGGCTTAAGTTCTGCAGTCTTTCTTTCAGATGTGTATTTTCTTGTATTTCCATATTTGAGTCAAGACTTGCTGTCACATTGAACCTTGCTGTCATTTGGAATAATATTATTTTTATCTTGCTCTACAAGTATTTTATCATCATGACTATGACAAGAATTATTCTTGGTGTTTGAATGATGATGAAAGAAAGATAACCTTGAGACAGCTGAAAGACTGGTACCATCTCATGTAACTTTGTAACTTCAGAGTTCTGTGACATAGGCTTCCATTTCTCAGTAGTCAGCCAAGGCTGTACTTATGTCTCCCTTTCTCTCCATGATGAAAAGTAGACACTCTCAAGGCGCAATTCATCTCAGCCATCACAGGTAGCTACCTTAAAATGGTACGGATCACTTTCTATAAATGCTTGTTTCTTCCACTGCCTCTGAAGGGAAATGAGCAGCATAGATGAGATGTAGATTTTAGCCCTCTGAACATCTACCTTTTAGTCAGACGAATCCCAAGGTGCTTCCCTGATTTTACTGTTATCGTAGTACCTACATGCCCTAATTGAGGTCAGGGGTCTGCTTTGTGGGTGCAGCCTCTAAGAATAACAGGAGAACATTTGTGTTGAGAAAAACGGGCATCCTAATAGAGAAGATAAACTAAGATAAATGGAGATGGAGTGACCTGCCCCAGATTAGTGGCAGAACCCTGGAGAACGCTAATGTCTTTGTTCAGTACCCAAACTACAGAAATGCATTGCCATTTAGGACACAAATCACTGAAGGTAAGGCTTGTGTTACACAAATACAGTGTTTCTGCATGTTGTATTTATTATTAATAATCCTCATAATTAGTGTAATTTTATTACTATTGAGTGATGTTAACCATAGCTAGGGGACTCCCTTTCAGGCGGTGTGGATACTTTATGAAAAACAACCTATGTCATGCAGTTGTCCCCACCATCAACCTGAGAAACTATTTGTTCAGTTGGGTGGTCAGTGAGGAGGTGG
This sequence comes from Calidris pugnax, assembly GCF_001431845.1. NCBI lineage: Eukaryota > Metazoa > Chordata > Aves > Charadriiformes > Scolopacidae > Calidris > Calidris pugnax. The sequence goes on along the minus strand of NW_015090911.1, from coordinate 3,225,183 downwards.
TTCTCACCAAACAAATTTGGGGTTCTGGAGGAACAGGGAAACCACGGACTACATTGATCAACTGGTAGGTCAAGCCAGCTGGTGACCTTACAAGAAAAGAGGATGACCACTGTGAGAAGATGGAGCTGCTCTATGGAGGGTGGGAGAGGGCACTGTGTTTAGAAGCTGGGGATACTTAATGTTGAAGGGGGAAGGCTGGTGTATGGAATTGCTGCCTTTGATTGATGGTTTAATAGGTAAGCATAACTGCTGATTATATTGACAGTGTTGATATATGATAAAACATTAAGAATAGCCAAATTCTTATGATTTACTAGTCACAACTACTCGCAATAAATATAAGAAAAACTGCATAGAAGATTCAAAGGGCACAAAAACAATCAATCTAGGAAATTTCACACCAATTTTCCATTTAGTTTTCAAGAAAAAAATAACAATTGTGCCCAGGATAATAATTACAGAGTTGCATAAGGGACCTCTAGAACTATTGATAAATCATGATAGAAAACACCAGGAGGAAAAAAAAAAAGGAAGAAAATAAAAATCCTTTGTCAGTTGGTTGATACTTACAAATCTACAAAAAGGATGGGAGGGGAGTGAAAAAAAAATGTAAATCCCAGGCTTGTATCTTTATTAGAACCTCAAAATGTCACATATAAGCAAGGAATACTACATAAAATATTAAGCGACTCTAATGCTGACTGAGAAAATTTATAGAGTTGGAGCTGTCTGTCTTAAATCATGCCCTCTAGTTGTCTGTGCTTCATCGCACCTAACTTGCACTCTCTGAGGGCAGTGGAAGTTTTTAATCCTGTGTATTTATAAAAAATTTACAAAGGACTAATTTAAGCACTACATTAAGATAATAGTAATAATAATGATAATAATCTGAGAAGCACACGGAGAGAAGGAGAGAGATGTTGCAGGAAGGAAGGGTTACCAAACAGTAGTTACAAAGATGTAAGTTTTTTCTTGTTTGTTCGCTTGTTTTTAATGAAAACTGATGTTTTCACAGCTAGAAAAGTAATTATTTGGTGGTTTGTTGCTCTGTCTGTTATGAAGAAATTCTGCTCTATATTGCTATGGCTGAAACTTGCCTCTTATTGCTAATGATCCTCTACCTTCCACTGCCAGTAAAATCAAGCTTACTGAAGTATCTTACTGATTTACACCTGACTAAACGTTTTTTTTGTTCCTTTTTTTTTTTTGCTTCATTTTTCCTTTTGTGTCTTGGATTAAGCTAATGCAAAGTAGGTAAGGTGCCTCGTATGTGTGAGTGCAGCAAGGTAAACTCACTCTGTGTGTGCATTCCTTGCTCTCATCTCACTCAGCACCTCAGGACCTTGAAGTCTCCACATGAACCCAAGATCTGGTGATATTTGGTACTCTTGCCTTATTTAATTAGAGCACTAAGTGGCTTCCCGTGAGTTTTCTGTTATCCAAAACAGCGTAAGGCCCCAGTCAGGATCCTAATCTCTCTCGCTTTAGAACAATGAGTGCAATGGGCAGAACAAGCCAAACCTACGACAAAACACAATTGATTAGACATCTTGGGAGGAAACAGTAAAGGGAACACAGGTTGACAATGGAGAGGGAATTAGCTTGAGAGTGAGGGTGTGGGCAGAAAGAACAAAGACACACATTTATGCTTACAGCCATTTCCTTCTGAAAAAAAAAGCCCCTCAATCCCTTACTTCTTCTGTCCTGCAAGAGAACATCTTAAGGGACCAGAGGATGGGAATGAATTGGAAGACACCAACGTGTTGGCAGTAATGGGAACAGTGGGAAACAGTGCACACATTCTAACTTCAGTTAAAGCTGTGCAAGTGTCTGGAAACAAGCAATGACTGTTTTTAACTAGTCATCTTTTGAGGGAAATAAATTGTTAAACCAGGATTTGCAAATTCAGGTGTCTAAATCAGACAAAATAAAAATTCCATATAAATTGGATTGATTTGCAAAGTTCTCACTGTCCTATATATTTAGGGAAGGAAAACTGAGATTGGAGGGCGGGAGACAGGCAGGGAACACATGAAGCAGCCTCCTCTGACTGCAGTGAACAGCAGTGAACATCATCTTCTCACCATTGACCAATTGGGAAGGTGCATTCCTCTTACACTCCACACAATGCCTCCAGACTATAACTCTCTCTAAATGTTCAGAATAGAGAGTTCAGTCTCTGTCACAGGTACAGTGAAAACATTTCAAAATGGATATTGAATTGCTTTGATGAAACTTCAATTTGACAAAGAAATTCTGATGTTTCCACTCTTTGTTTCTTGTCTTGGGATGAAAATGAACATGAAAATGTTTCACTGAAAATTCTGACTTCTGACCAGCTCTTTTTGCTTATTGCTCTTTTATATTCATTCTTACTTGTATTACAGAAAGATGATATTCCTTAATGGTTACGTTGTGCAAGCAGACAAGGAGACTGTCTCTGCTCAGAATTTCTTTAACCTCAGTGATTTGAAAAAGTGGAAAAAAGGAAATATTATTATTACCTAGATTACTGATAAGGAAATTAGTTTAAGCAATTGGATTTAGATAAAGCAATCCAAAAGCAAAGCTGTGGCAGAGGCAGGAGCCAGTTGCCACAAATTCTCCTCAGTGCTCTGTGTTAAAATAATCCTTTTTAATTATTTTTTTTAATCTAAGTTAGCATTTGTGGCATGTGGCCAAGCCTGAGAAGATCCCTCCATTACCAGTGGGGCCTCAATATACTGCCTGCTCAATCCCCCATCAGTTCCAAGATCCCTGTACCATAAATCACACAGGGATGGGAAAAGACCATTCCTATGGACCATATAGTGCACGGAGTTACCTTTCTTGAGTATATCCCTGTCTCCCTTAAATACAAAATGGTGTTACTGAGTAACAGGGATTCATGGAAGACAGGGAGGAAAAAGGGAAAAAAAAAAAAAAAAAAAAACATTAGGACTGCTTAGACTACAGGCCCTCAGGACTTTGTTTTGCTGAGTGGGTAGCAAAGGTGAAAACTTAGTTTTTCTTCCAATTACTTATTATCCATCCAACAGAAATCCCCTGGATGAGGAAAAAGGGGGAAAAAAAGGAAAAAAAAAAAAAAAAGAGAGACAAGGTACCACCCCATTTTGTAAACTGGAAAGACTTCAGCTAATGCTCCATAAAAACTGGCTTAATATACAGTTATTACAAAGCTTCAGTTTTTTGACAGATTAAGTGCTATTAAATCACTTTGCTCTGAAGGCACTAAAAGGTCACAAGATGAATTAGTTCAGGCCGTCTTAGCCTACTCCTCAGCACGTTGCTCCACTCAGAAGAGAGGGGGGTGAAAAAAAAGAAAACTGAACTGGAAATTATGACCCTCTAAATGTCTACAGGATGCGAAGCTGTGAAGAATGACAGTGCCTTGTCAAAAGCAGGCAGATGGGCTTTTATCAGCTTGCAGGGCAATTTTCTTCCCTTTTTCCTTTCTCTTTTCTTTTTTCTTTTTTTTTCTTTTTTTTTTTTTTTTTTTTTTTTTTTTTTTTTTGGTAGACTCTCATCCATAATGTTGCATTCTGCCCTTTAGGAAGAATTTTCCAGTTGAAAAGATCAGCAGGCATAACCTAGTCTATTGCTTAGGACAGGTTGGATGCAATAATTTTTTTAACAATACAGTTGGAGCATATTTCTTTTTTAAGTGGCTGCTTTAATAGGAAAAACTTCCCTTCTGAAAGGGATTTCATATGCGTTCTGGTAAGAATGGCATCCCATGCCCAATAACGTTTTATAATAATGTTTTCTTGTTTTTTAAGGCATTTACACACTGAAAACAGACAAATAGTGTATACGTGTATTTTTTCCAGTACAATTTCCTCTATACAGACTGATCACTCTGCCCTCAGTGAAGTTATTCCAGTTTTACAAGGTCAGTGTAAATGGGATCAAAACTGAATCCCTGATGAAGCTTTCATTAAATCACTGATGCATTTTTGGCTTCAGCCACAGCAGGAATGGCCCCTGCCTTTGGGAATTGTATACTGACTCTGCTAGGGGTTTAATTTCACCCCAGAAAGCAGAAAAATTCAGTACTCAAGAACACTTTGTCCTTAATTCACCCTACTGGGGCCTAAAAGTTGTCGATCACACATTGTATTTCTCTACCCGGCGTTTGAGAACAGCAGGGGATCTTTACATTCAATAGGCCATGAGCTGCATTACTTCAGCACAATTGATGAAGAAAGGATGGATCAGTGACCTTCGCTTTTTGGATTTCTTTACATTTTTATGGATGAATGTCATGGCTGCCACGTCTTTTCAAGGCTTTTTTTTTTTTTCCTTTATCATCCTCAGTTTTTTATTTTCTTTCCATTTTGTTGATCTAAGCCTTACTTCCTACTCCTCACTAACGACTTGCTCTTGGCAGCTCAGATGGCATTGATGCTTTTTGTGCTAACTACCTTATTTTATAATATAGAACAGTCTTGACTCAGCAAAGTACTTAAATGTGTCCCCAACTTTAAGTATACGAACAGTGAGAGTAAAGTCAATGAAAGTTATTGTGGCTTAGATTTTGACATGTGCTTAAGCACTTTGCTGTGGGTCTTCCTGTGTATTAAAAACCTGTTGGTATGACAGCACCTCTCCCTCAAATCCCTTATTGATTGTCTGAATCGATCTTTATCACAGATAGAGGAGTAATCATGTAAACAAAGAACCGCTGAATACTCGGTCTGAAAAATGAAAAACACCAGGGTTGTTTAAATGAAGTAGTCCACACAGCATCAGTTTCCCCTTCAAAAAACCCAACTATTCAAGTAAGTAAGTGTACATCAGCTTAAGGTGAGCTCATTTGTAATACCAGTGTAGGACTAAAGTGAGATCAAGGACAATCCAAGGCACAACCTAAAACCCTGGCACATGAAGACTTAGCTTCTAAATCCAGCTGTCCCAGTAAAGCTACTTTCTGATCCCAGTTTCCAATAACAGGAATTCATATTGACAGACATTCTTTCCCTTATGGAAACAACTCCAACATTAAACTTGTATTCATTAAGAGCAGAGCTTTGTCCGTGTACAAAAATGCAGAAGAGTTATAAGATATATGCTGAATGAGGAATAACTTCCATGAAAACTTCTAATTTCAGTTACTTATTAAAAGGCAGATTCATGAACAGTAACAACTTGGGGAATAGAATATTATTTCCAAATGGATTATAACTTCTGGTGATAATAACATTCAACCCTTATTTATTTTCTACTCACTATTGAGCTCTGTTTTTCTGAAGATGATCCCTGAAGTGTTGAGTTCTGTCTCCTAGCAGACAAGTAAGGATTGACTCCTGGAAACTGGAATCAGACTTTCATAGAATAGAATGGTTTGGGCTGGAAGGAACCTTAAAGATCATTGAGTTCCAGCCCCCCTGCAGTGGGCAGGGACACCTCCCACTAGATCAGGTTGCTCAAAGCCCCATCCAGCCTGGTCTTGAACACCGCCAGGGGTGGGGCATCCACGACCTCCCTGGGCAACCTGTTCCAGTGCCTCACCACCCTCACTGTAAGAAATTTCTTTCTAGTTAAACTCTTCCTGTTTAAAACCGTTACCCCTTGTCCTTTCACTACGCTTCCTGACAAAGAGTCCCTCTCCGGCTCTCCTGTAGGCTCCCTTCAGATAAGCCACTATAAGGTCTCCCCGGAGCCTTCTCTTCTCCAGGCTGAACAACCCCAGCTCTCTCAGTCTGTCCTCATAGTAGACGTGCTCCAGCCCTCTGATCATCTTCATGGCCCTCCACTGGACCCGTTCCAGCAGATCCATATGCTTCCTGTGGTGAGGACTCCAAAGCTGGACACAATACTCCAGGTGAGATCTTGCGAGCACAGAGTAGAGGGGCAGAATCACCTCCTGTGACCTGCTGGCCACACTTTCTTAACCACCAACTGGCTGTAAAGAAGTAAAGTCTGACCTTCTCTGGGCCGTCATCACCATAGGCAAGAAAATGAAATTATAGTTTAGTAGCACTTCCAAAGGGACAGATACTTTTTGCCTAATCATAAGACTTGGTTTGTAGACTACTTTCCTAAAGGTTTCTCTTTCCCCATTAGTATCAGTAATATTCAGCTTTGGGCCTGATTAACAATGTAGAATTTTCCACATCTTTTACAAAACTAATAAGTTGCCAGTTAAAGTACTGTCAAAAAATACACTAACTATCTTTCTTTAAAAAAAAAAAAAAAAAAAAAAAGGAAGAAAAATCACATTGACAGTAAAATTAAAGATTATTTTTGAGGGGGAGGTTGATCCTTTTTTCAAGAGATCTGTGAGTTCAACTAGGGATTTTCCGCTGTGGAATTTAAAATTTTATTTGAAAATTGTGGGTTTGGTCCTAACTGCTAATTAAAACAAAACAAAAACTGTGTTTAGACTTGAAGCATGAGTGTTCTGAGTGTATAAGCCACAAAAAAGCCATACTTCGAATCACAGTGCAGTAATTCAAATGAATTAAATTTTTTGTACAAGGTCAGCCATAGCAATTGACATTGAATGAAACTTACCAAGAATTTATCATGATATTCTGATAAGTCTTATGTAAAGAAAATCTGGGGAATGAACAAGTTAAATGAGTAAGAATTACGCAGTAATACTTCAGTAGTACTGAAGCACCCTGCCTGGATTGATATAACCTGCCTCTAGATGTGGTTAATTTGTACAGCTGATGTGCTAATATGGTCATATTGGTCCTTGCTCCTCTTCTGAGCCATCACAGATATTCAGTATTGGTAGGTATGAACTTCATATACATTTTATGAGGTGCAGATGCTCCCACGGCTGAATTGAAAACCCTGTTAATGTCAATATTAGCTGTTTCTCTGCTCATCTCTTCAGCTGATGAAAGGTGAGATGGGGGTAAGAAATGGAAATAGCTGAAAACTAATGGAATGCCAGCAGGAAAATATAGAGCTACAGCAAGACAAATAAAAGGTTAAGAGGCAAAGGGAAGGAAAGCAGGGAAAGAAAAGGAAAGGACATTTCATGTGGCAATAAAGTGGTTAACAAATGCCTGGAATCAAAGAGGACTATGACCATATTCTAGCCTTAACCTTTGTGCACTGCCATCAGCAGATCTTTTCTCATAGTTGGGAGTGATATTACTGTCTCCAGTTTATAATCCTATTCACAGAATTGTATAAAAGTAGTTTGACTCTTCTGTCCAGAAAGTTTGATAGCTATGGCCTGGCAGAATCAAAAAAGAAAAGCTGGAGTAGGCAGTAGTTGTCATTTATGAAAAACCCAGTTTAAATGCACAATGTGTGTGCGCTGTAAAAGAGCAATGAAGAAACTCAAAATCCCCAAATCCAAAATAAAACCAAGCCCCTGTAAAAGGTGTGTATGGCATTTTTTACATAACCTTTTCATCATTAAAGATGACAACAGAACTTAAAACCCATACAAAAGCACAAATTCCTCCATGTTTTATAAAGACCCCCAATTCAAGTAGGTGTACCTAGCAAAAGGAGTTGACAGTATTTAACTTGGTAAGACTTTCATGTGATCTTATTATTATATAGTAAAGTCAATAAACAACATGAAAAAGAAAATTTGTTTTATTAAAGTTGCAATTTTTACCTTGTTATTACCCATTTTAAAGTCTGCATGTATTCTATTTCATTTTATATTTTTCCTCATAATCACTGGTACAGAAATTCTGATTTTTGACAAATATTCAGTTGCTGTTTTAATCCACCTCAGGGGAAAGGAAAAAGATTTTAGCAAGTAAAATTAAGCTTATTTAAACATTTTTGCTCTTTAAATGAATTCCACTTCTTAAGAATGGGCAAAAGTTCACTGACTACAAGAGAGATGGATTTTCTCATTAACACTGTGAATATTTGACATAGTATTTTTGAGCACAGACCTCTTAGCTAGGTAAATGTTAGTCAATAAAGAAGCTTTCACAAAGATTACATGCAGGTTTGTATGCAAACTGCCCACTGCCTTTAAAAAAGGATCTACCAGATATCCTAACAGTGATTAAAATGCTGTAAAATAACATACACAAGGCTGTGATAATCACCTCAAATCATGGAATTAAGAGCATGGAAAATGGAGGGATTTTTATTTTTTTAGAGCTTGAAATGAATAATTTCATCAGGTGAGACCTGTGGAGAAAACTATTGAAAAAGCTGCTAAAGCTGGCAGCATCATCATAATATACACTAAACAATGAATTACAGTAGCATTTTCTTAACTGGGATACATTGCAATAATCTGCCTTCAAGGATGATTTTTTATCAACACAGTGAGTTAGCCACAGCAGCTCGTTCAGAAATGACAATGTAGTGCACCGTAGGGCTCTTACGGGTGTGGACACAAAGACTAATATTCCCCTCTGGACAACAGAGAACAGAAAGACTATTCTGGATTGTGTTACAGAGCACCAAAACTGGTGGCAGCTCTGAATCATTTCCAGTGAGGAGTTTTCTCTCCATTGATAGAGATGTGGCCTCAGAAATTAACATCCATTGGATTTGACCTTTGTCAATACCAATTTGATCTGACAGCAACATGAAGGCATCAGTATCTTCATCTGCATAGGATACTTAAGACCCAGTGAAAACCATTAGCAGTCAGACTGAAGCAGTTTAAAGCCAGTGTTTTTTCCCTAAAATGCCCATGGAGAGAGAATAAGCAAGAAAAATCCACCTTTTCTACTGAGAGGACATTTTCTAGGGATTTCATATTTAGATCAACTATCTTGTTTCTTTATGTTCTGGACTTCACTTACTTGTTTTATTGTCTTCGTCCCTCTCTCATATTCCTGCCTCTAAATGTTTATTTCCTAATTGTTCTGTTTTTTTGCCTTTGTTACATTTCCCATTCATTCCCCCCGTTTGTTTCTCTCATATTTTTAGCAATACATTTAATTCTTTTCCTCACCACATAACAAAAAGAATAAAAAAACAACAACCAACCAGATTATTTTTTAATGCTAAGGTCATTTCCTATGCAAATATAATTCCTAATTAGATAACAAGTTCTCTGAGGACTCATGCATTTGAAGAGTACATGATTTGACTTCAGTCCTGATTTAGCCCTCCAGGCCTAACTGTAAACAGCAATTCCTAGGTGCTTAACCTATCATAAGTCTATAGGCTACAAAATGATATTTCTGCTACCACCAAGGAATGATACACAGGAAAAAAAAAAGAGGGGGATTGGCAAAATCTCTTTATAGTCTGGTTCTTAAGCTACTTCTTAAGATACATGTAATACCAGGCAAATAGATTGCTTATTACTGTTATCAAAAAGTATGCACCTGTGAGGCAGTAAATATATTTTCACTTCAGTGGAGTGTCAAAATAAAGTTTTCTTTGTTTCTTTATGAGAAATATAAGCATGAAAAAAATCTTTTATTTCTGCATGATCTTAGGCACTACTGAAGTCAATGGGAATTGAGAGAACCCACCACCTGATGGCTATTACAGTTTTTCTTGTTATTTTATCTTGCCCTCCTAGCCTGGTCTTTTGATTGTCTCTATATTTTGTAGCTGTCAGTAGGATGTTAATGTGTTATGACATGCTCATCATGTCACAAAGGAAGAAATGATTCATCTTGAAGATCAGACCTGTCATATAATTACACATTGATGGTAACAAATCAAAATAAATTATTCCTTAGAATATACACGCACATTACACATTGACTGCACATAAGCACGTGTGGACATATGTGTGTGTTGGGAAAAATAAAATAGAATTAAAATAGAATTGCAAGGAACTGGTAGTTGACATATTTCAAAGATAAACTATTTGAAATAGCTTATTTTTTGACAAGGAAGCTCAGAGGTCCTACATCTCTCCCCTTCCCTGCATGTCAGGTTTGCCTGTGTCTAAAATTTCTGGGTCTACCATAGCTCACACGTACACACACATGCACACACACATATTTCTCCTGAGGAAAGACTTCAGCTTTGTGGCAAAACTGAAGAAAGCATGTCAGAAGGCTGTCGGAAAAAAATCAGCTTCTCTCGTACAATTGCTTTTGGACTCTGTCCAAAATTCACCCTCACTGCCTTTTACTCTTGACACATTTTCCCTACGGATTCACATTTTTTTAATATTATTTTTTAAATAACTGGCAGATTTTAGGTTGTGCACCTCCATTGCTAGTCTGGGAGTCCAACATTCAAAGAGCACTGACTCTATATTCATGTCGATATTAAATAAGCATGGCATTTAAAGACAACTGTGGGCAACTTTTTCTTTTGATGCTATCTTGGGATTTTTTTTTAAAGGGTTTTATATAAGACATCAAATAGTTATGAGGAATGCGGCTGTGCTTTTTATAACACAAGAAAGGTTAAGAGCAGAAATCTTTATAGACATTGTAAGAAGTTCCATGGGAACAGAAAGCTCTGTGGACTCAGAAGATGGATTTCACCTTCAAGACTAGGATTCAAGTTCACCAGACGAATCTCAAAGTAACAAGTGTTTTGATGTCAGCTCAGTTCTTCAGGGCTTTGTGTGTGTGTGTGTGTGTTAGTTTCTCAGAAAGAACTATATTTTGCATCTAATCTAAAGAGGTTAGTTCCCTGTAGATTAAAATTCAAATGGCAGGGAAAACACTTAGAGCTTCTCTGTAGTTTAAACCCATTCAAAGCTTCTGGGGGAACTCACCTGCTTCCAGATATCTTAGCTTCATGAACTATTTTTAATTGGCTTTGGTGTTGCTGCTTCTTCCTGTGTGTTTAGTTATTCGGGCTGCTTCTACCTCTCCATGTTGCATGGGTAAGTGCCCGTTGAGAATGCACAGGTACCACGGGATGGGTTTGGGTTTTGATGTAAGGAAGAGAAGAATGAAAGGAAGCCTTTAGCTGTACAGGCATGGAAAGGCAGGTCACAATCTTGGACAGAAGTGGAAACCTGCAGGGAAGGAAATTACAGCTCAGTGAATTGGCTTCACTGAAAGAGACAGGTAGTGCAGGGCCAGTTCATGCAAGCACAACGGAGTCTTGAGTGTCGGCTGTGGACCTACTGATAGGAAGACAGTAAGGACATGTAGTGTCTATATGCAGTATATTAAAAAAAGAAACTGAAAGAAAGAGTAAGTCTGGAGGAAAATACTTGAGTCAACCCATGAAGCAGGCTTTGGAGCAAGAATAGCCTGAAGAAAACAAACAGGAGAAAAAGATGTCTTCAGTAAGTAAATTGCCACTGAAAAAGACTGCAGCCAGCAGAAGGGAAAGTTAGGGACAGTACACAGAGAAGGTCATAATTTAGCCATTTTTCAGCCCAGGAGATTGTTAACTGTATACATACACAGAGACAGCAAACAAATGCAAAAATATGGTCCTGGATCTTGGCCCTCTCAGTCTCATAGAGGATTCCTGTATTTATATTTGAGAGTCTGGTTTATATATGTATTTGCTAAACCTTTCATTTCTTTCGAAAAAAAAAAAAAAAGAACAACCATAGGAAAGGACAGGTTAATAGAATGGATTAATACTTCTGAACCTTCCCGCTGGTTTTCCTGTGATGTTGTCTTCCTCAAACTGATCCTGATGCCAGGAGCAACACCATAACAGATGTGATTTTTCTCCTTTCCTTATTTTTAACTTCCACTAGTTTTTTTAGTGCTTCAGAGGCATGTTTGAAGAAACAGAGAGGATGGAAAACAACCATCTGCAGGCCAAAACTGGCTCTCTCAAATCAAAATAAAATCAACTATATGTGGTGATGCAACCATGTTCAAATATGACAAGGATGTTTAGACTATGACATACTACATGAACAAGTACACCGAGGCCTAAAAGTCATCTCTTAGACTGATACCTAACTCAGGTATTACATGCCAATGTTGATGTGTAGACTAAATTTTAGCTGCAGTTATCGAGATCCAAAGAGACATTTAGGTGACAAAATGTACATACCGGCTATGGGATAAACTGGATTACTCTCTAAACCCTGTCGACTGTGTTGACTAGATCTTCAACTATGAAAGGACTTTGGAGAAATAAAGCGCGCATAATTTGATTTCTGCACCAAGAAGACCTAGGTTTATCTCCTCTAACCTACAGACTGAATCCTGCTTCTTTGTTGCCTAACCTATGGCACCCAGAGCTAAATTAAGTTGCATAAGCATAGGCTTCTAGTCCCCTTTGAGAATATCAATAGCCCTTTGGGGTATCTGAAACATCCTCCTAGGTATATGTGACAGATATGGTAAATGACTATGAGGAGCCCATGGCTTTCTGAGGCTGATGGCCAGGTGAGATTTCCTAGGGCAGCTCACATGGTGCTAGTCATCTGTATAAACAACTGAATCAAGCTTCAAATGACAGCTGCAGTCAACCAAATGTTGACTACAAGTATATGAGTTGAAGTGGATAATCACCAAGAAACAAAGAAAAATTTCAAGGAATGATACCTCATTGTAGTTTTGGAAAATGACATTAGTTCTTATTAACAAAATAATCATTAGTTCCTGATTATGAATACAAGCTGCATTTAATAACGAAAACAAGATCTTTTCAACATGTACTGTGCCAGAGGTAATATTAACTTGAAAAGAAAGATGGTCTGGGGGTTAACATTCTCACCCTGGGACTTAGGAAATACAGGTTTAATTGCCATCCCTGCCACAGATTACTCATACCACTTTTTCATTATTTGTATTACTGCAGACTAGTAGACCTAGTCATTTTGTGTTTAGTTTTACAACACTAGCATTTAGAATAACATTTTTTTTTTTAATTTTTCCATGTTTATCATGTCTATTTTGCTTGCAAAACTCTTTGCACGGGCTTTGTCCCAACTTCTAGATACAAAAAGAGGGTTGTTTTTTTCACTGGCCCTAGTCACGCTGCCTCATACACTGTAGAGCAATACAGTTAGTTATATTTATACTGTAATAATTGGTTCATATCTGGCAGCAGCGATTTTCTGATTTGGCAGCTTGCTTCCAGCAAAAGATACATTTCCTCAATACAGCATGACTTATACCACATTACCTGATCCATCTGAAGTTCTGTCCTGTCTGCAATCAGCCCTGTATTTTCTGCACATGCACAGAATAACCTCACTGTGTGTTTTCCACCCCCTCCAAAAAATGCCCAGGCCTCCCCAGAAGCAGTTGGTTTACTTTGCTACATAGAATTGTATTCAGTCTTGCCATTAAGTTCCCATCTGTTCTGAGGGAAGAAGCCACTTTGCCACGTGATATAATAATGAGCATCCTCAGGACAGTGTGTGCAGTCCTGTCCGAGCAGTGGTCTCCTGGGAGGGAGCAGTGCTGGGGAACTTGTAGTCTGTCTTCAATCCACTTGAAGATGGTGCTGGTTCTGGCATGGTGAGAAACATTACTGTACCCCTGAGGGAGAAGCTTTTATGTTTCAAAGATGTGCATTTAAAATTCCTCAGAAAGAATTTAGTAGAAGACTTTTTTGGTTTTTTTTTCACCTTGTGAGACAACTGTGGATGGGTCTGCAAAAGAAAAATGATGGGATAACACCAAGCTCCTAGAAATAGTTGCACAATGGTATATTCTGACACAAGAACAGTTAAACGGATGGATTTGGGAGATAAAAAGAAAGCAGCAACTCTGAAATATTGTAATTGTTGACACAATATAATGCAGATGTTGGCAAAATACTGTGTTCCCGGTGAGAAGTGAGTCAGTTCACATACCATCTGACCATTCGTTACACCGTGGAAACCTTTGGAGTGCATTCAGTACAGCAAGCACAGCACTGTTCTAGCTGATTAAGTTGCACCCTGTATTTCAGGCTCTCAAGGCCACAAGACAGAGATGCCAATTCTAACAAAAAGGTTTTTCTGCAGGAAGGAAGCAGGGTATTATTATATATTACATTTCTTGACAAGGCAACTGGAAAAAGGGCCTGCATTCTCTCTGACGCAGTGCCAGCTTGTTGGCTGGGTATGAAATAAAGGCATGTGGAGCATTTTTTGTCTTCAGAGTACCTAAGAACAACGGGGCACTTTCTCCTGTGTAATGAAGCCCTTTTATATCATACTCCAGAATAACCTTTAAGGTGGTACCATGAAGTGAATAGAAAATAAAGGAAATCAGAAGATGTCACTATAGTTAGTCCATCAGACAGCTTTGGCTAGGTGGGGGTTTGAACAAAGTCTGTCCGTGTTATGGACTGAGAGAATGTCTTAGTCTATGGGATAGGTGCAGATGAAGGGATGTAACACAAACCTCACCTATTCAAGTTTAGTAGAAAAATTAAAAATATTTGTATTCTTTCATGCAGAATGAGACTGATAATTTTGGGACATCAATTCATGCTTATCTTCCAGTTCTTGCCTCCTGATTTCTAATTATTGAAGGTATACTTCAAGCATATTTTCAAGGGATTATTCTCAACATTGAAAGCTAAGAGAATTACTTGAAAAGTGAAATAGAGATTTTTGTTAAATCGTATGATTCTGAGAGATAAAATCTCCCCCCCAAAAAAAAAATCTGTGCAGTAACATGAGTTAAAATAAACACTGAGTTATCTCTGTATATGCATCTTCAAAGATTTTTCATGGGTTTAAGTAAAAGTTATCTTAAAATTATCAAAATATGAAGAAGGGAATTCTAACTATAATTATAAAGTATATTGTTTCTTTTAAGTTTGTGCTTGAAATTTTAATTTTGAAAATGAAATATTTTAGCTATGCAATGCATTTTATGAAAGATCTTGTTTATATATTTTAAAATAACTCATAAAATTCCCTTTTTTTTAATATAGATTTGTACAGAGCCCACTGTGCGATAGCCATGCAATAAATAAAAAAACCTCCGAACAAATAAATAATAATAAACATCACTCATGGTGTTCTCTGAACCTCTAAAGCACTCTGGCCTATAACAATCCTTTTTCCTTTGGCAACTGTTGCTCTAGTGATGCATTTCAACACAGTGAAAGAACAGCTTACTCTTTTGACAGGTTTTTTGTAATATCCAGGATTGTTACTGCTTCCGTGGTGTATTATCGTAATACTTTATCAAAACAATGCCTGCCAGGAATTTGTGTCCCAAGAAAAAATTTATTTAGTTCTTTTAAATGATAAGAAAGAAAGCCCAGTTTATAGAATTTCTCAGTCATCCCTACATAATCATGGATGCCACTGTGGCTTGCAACCTTTTTCTAGGTTATTTTATCACTTTATTTTCACAGATTCACAAATTCACAGATTTAACAGAGTTGGAAGGGACCTCTAGAGATCATCTAGTCCAACTTCCCTGCTAAAGCAGGATCACCTAGAGCACGTTACTCAGGACTGCAACGAGGCGGGTCTTGAAAATCTCCAGAGAAGGCGACTCCACAACCTCCCTGGGCAGCCTGTTCCAGTGCTGTCACCCTCACTGTAAAGAAGATCTGCCTCTTTTTTCGGTGGAACTTCCTATGTTCCAACTTGTGCCCATGGCCCCTTGT
This sequence comes from Calidris pugnax, assembly GCF_001431845.1. Lineage (NCBI taxonomy): Eukaryota > Metazoa > Chordata > Aves > Charadriiformes > Scolopacidae > Calidris > Calidris pugnax. The sequence continues at coordinate 3,209,775 of NW_015090911.1, read as the reverse complement.
GCTATAGCTGGAAGCCTCTGAAAAGAGTCCGGCTCCATCATCCTTCAACCCACCCTTTAGGAACTTGTGAACATAGATGAGGTCTCCCCTCAGTCTTCTCTTCTCCAGGCTAAAGAGGCCCAGGTCTTTAAGCCTTTTCTTGTAAGGGAGGTGCTCTAATCCCTTAATCATCTTGGTTTTTTAGATTAAAAAACCTCTAAAAATCTTTAAAATTTTTAGATTTTAAAGAAGAAACACTATTTTATAAAAGAGTCACTGAGGAAAAGAGGCTAAATCCTTAAAGAGATATATTAAGTATTCAAGACATGGTTGAACCATCTCTGTTTCCAAACTTCTGAATACATTTTCTGTTTCATTTGCTATTATTTCTTAATGATTTCTAGCATTAAATTTGCTTTTTTTGATCGCTACTGTGCTGAAATTTTCATAAAACTTTATATCATAACCTTTAGGTCTCATACCTAAATGGTAATGATCATCTTGGATAAGTGACATTAAAGAACCTACTTTTAATTTACATTCAACCTATAAAATACCTAACTCAAATGAAAATCTAAGTGGGGAAGGTTTTTGCTGGTAAATATTCTAAAGGTATCACTAGTAGCTGAGGTTGGTCCACTGCACATGCGAAGAGGTATCAGCATTTTGACTAGCTCAAGCATCTTAGGGACCTAAACTCATTTTACTTCTGGTTGTTGGGCAAACCTACCACTTTCTTAGCTGAGGGACTTAATCACATACTGTCTAACAGGAAGACATTGAATTCAGCACCAATTTTACTAAAAAAAATCATTCAAAGTGTCACTTTCCCTAAAATAAGCGTAAGCAGTAGTTAACCAGGAGTAGGAGAACAGGGTATTAAGATCTCCTGACCTCCATGTGTGCAACTGCACATATTCCTAAGGAAAATGACCTTACCCTTAAAAAAAGGCAGACCTCCAGGGACTGAGCAAATGTGTATGCATTTATCTCCCCCTTTACTGCTTACTGTTGTCTATGATCTGTTGTGTATGCAAAATAAAAATAAAAATTAATGAAAATAAATACATATGTATGTATATACCCTTCCATGCATATATTTATACATATCTATCTGTATATTCATCAGACGATAAATGGATTCTGCAGGCCAGTGGAGATCTCTCCGATTTGAAATAAAAAGAAACTCTTTTCCTTCCCCAGAAAAGTAGTCCAGTGATGTGCATAACTGGGTCTAATACATTTAAATCTAATCTCAGCAGGTGACTTTTCATGGCTAGTCCAGGTGTATTCTGGAGGCTTATGACTCCCTCAGACACACAAGGGACTGAAATCCGCTGCAGCAGATATAGCTAGGGCCTGAGATCAAAGGAGCTGCTGTATTAAAAATCCAGCAGGATTTTTAATGGCAAGTTCGAAGCAATTCTTGGTTCACATAACATAGCCACTTCTATCTGTTCATTTTATCCAGCATACGCAAAAGATATATAGATAAAAAGGTATAGATATATAGGTATAGAGAGGCATGGCTATAACTACAGATACAAGGGCAGACCTAAACATATGCTGAGTTTTGTTGAAGGTATTCCTGGAGAATAAACATGGAGCAGATTTTTCTGTCAGACTTCTTAAAAAAGCTTTTGGAAATATCCAAGAAATATAAATTATGGGGGTTTTGTCCTCAAGATGTCATTTGTACACCCTGATACTGCAACTTATAAGGCAGAAACTGGTGATTAGATTCACCCGTCTTAATATTATACCTCTTCTAATATAATGGAAAGGACTTATGAGGAACAGGTTCCTCCAGAAGGTGAGTCAGGTAGTAGATGGAAAACTCTAAACTTGGAGGAGCCAGTTTCTCTCCATTGACAGACTGAGGTGAGAACAAGTTTCTAAATGAGCCTCGTTTCCCACAGTGAGACTCCACTCCACACTGACTAGCTTCCAGCAGCAACCGGTACCAGGGCTGATGATTAAAATGGGTAAAATAGCATGACTATTGATTTTAGAACAACTCATCAAAGCAAACCCAATTTCAAAAAAACAAACGAGGACCCCAAAATCAATAGTGAAGAACTCATGGGTAACACCGGGAGAGTATGTGGATAGAGCATCTGTAAATCTTCACATTGCTTTTGAATGGCTGTCTAAAATATGTTTCAGTTACAAACAATGATTGGGTTCAATACAAGTATAATAGGATAAAATGTTATGGCCTATGATGTACAGGAGGTCAGACTAGCTGCTTTAATGCCTCTCTGGCATTAATCTATGAATATATGAATCTATGAAAAATAAATCAATATTAGGGGGAAATGTTACACAACTACTATCATTGATCAGCCAATTTCTGTTGTAAATGTCTTCTCAGTTTTGCATTTTCTTTGTGGAGCAATTTCTCATGATACATTGTAACTAAGTCACTCTACTTTTCTCCTGCTTCTAGTAAGTACATGCCTCCTTGCCTCCTCATACTTTTCCGAGGGTATGATAGTCTTACCATTGAGTTCAATGGGTGCTAAGAAAAGCTGATGATGAGACATTTTAGAAATCATGACCTTAATCAGTTAATGTTTCTGAAGTCATTTGAGTGTGTGTATGTGTGGTGATGACTGAGATTCTTTAAGACACTAGACCAACCACTTGGCTATCTTTCCTTGTATTTTTTTTCTGTTTTCTTTTTTATTTTTTCTTTAAAAATTTGAAAAGTGAACGTCAGGTAGAGTTACTGAGTTGTAACTTGCTCCTGACATACATGATAGATCAGACTGTCAAGTGACAACACTTGGAAAGTGTTATCTGAACAAAACATAGTCAAATATTTAAAGAACTATAAAGTTTCACTGCCTGTGACTGTATCTCATGAAGTGTTCAGCTTAATTTTCTATTCATAGCAATTGACACAATGACAGAAGGAACTCCAGAAGCATGGTCAGACATTGTGATTATTCCCCCAAAAGAAATGTGCAAAACTCCTGAAGATGTTCATGACTGTTGGCAATGTACTTGAACCCCATCTTCTGTGGTTGCCTTGATTACCACAGGAGTACAGGTAAGGAAAACACTGAGTCATAAAAGTCAGACTGAGTCAGTTGTCCAGTTCATGGTTAAAAAAGGCAGATAAAACTTGGTAAAACAACCTTGCATTAAACCAAATTGCTAAAGCCACCAAAGCAAACTAAAAGAGACAAAACAAAGGGCACATCAACATAATGTACATATTGTGAGGATTCTTGAAGGTCAGAGCATGCTCTTTTACTTCTTAGTGACATATAATGCCAATATTTGTCAGACCTTGATGAAGACCAAAGCTCAGTCAGAAAAAAATGCACTGCATGACATTTGTTCTCAGACCTCTACCTTTGAACAGTCTTTATTGCAGGCACCTGGCTATGAGCATAGTTTATAGCTAAAAAGAAAAATAAAGTCTGGGTTTGGCACTGGGAGGTAGGAAGAGGGCTTCTGCTGTTATATTTTCATGTGACGGTGAGTGGAAGTCACTGACAAATGAAACAATCACACAAAGGATAGCAGTGCTTTATTTACATAAGCATCAAAATAAATAGCAGGCTTTATCCCAATATCTCTTACTCTGAAAATCAGCTAGAGAGTTAAATTAAAAATTATATGAATTTACTTAAATTTCATGTTAATGGAATGTAATTAAAAAATTTAAGAATTTCATTTTAACAGGTTGTGTAAAAGTAATAGACTTTCCAAGTCTTTGTCTATCTACAAATCTTCAGGACACAGATACTCATATAGACATTAATCTATTCAAAGATGCATTCTTTTAAATTACACAGAGAGTTGAACTAAGAAGAGCTTAAATCACTCTTACATACTAATCAAATCTCTGATTCTATCTAGAAGAAAATATTTATGTAAGCTGTGAGTACTTGACTGTGCTTGCACCTTGTGAATCTATTTGCAAATGATTATATTACAGAAAGTTTTATTCATTACCATTTTGGGTTTTGTAAAAGTCATTTATGTCTATAGAAACTGGTTACAAAATTACATCTTTTCTAATCTGATGGCCTTCTAAATGTACTGCTAGGATATTATACTAGAAAAATAATAAAAAAACTTAAGAACTTTAGTTATTATTTACAGGAGTGACACTGATGAAATGGATACTCTGAATTTATAGATTTTCTTTTTTTTATTTCTTATTAACTTTGTCCTGTCATCTCTACTGAGGAAAGAAAACAGTATAAGAGGACATGAAATGGTATAAGAAAAGATAAAATAAAATAAGATAAAATAAAATAAAATAAAATAAGATAAAATAAAATAAAATAAGAAAATCCCTTTTCTACCCAGAATTGGGACAAAGAAGAGGCTTAATTCTATTGGAAAAAAAAATTAAAATTTCTAGAAGATTAAAGAAAGTTTTGATTTGAACCATATTCTCAGAGTTTTAGTGGTCTCAACACAGAGACAAATCCCCAAGTCATTTAACCAGTATCAAAGAAAATAACCTCTCAACCACTATAAACAGAACACATTTTTTAGAAAGAGTAGGAATACTTTAGTGCAAATTGATAAAGATGTTATTTTACTTACTGAAGAAGCATTGTAGCAGGAAGGCCACTTAGGGTAAACTGAAAGATGCTGGATATGTGAGCACTGAATGCCAACCCACTTCTCAGATCTGTCATAAAGTTTTGTGAATGGTTCAGTTCACAGGCTAACACCTAAATAATTTCTAACTCCTCCACAACAATAAATAAACAGGGAATATCTTTTTTTTTTGGCCATAAAAACAATTATTAAAAGTAGTACTTCCTTGTCAAACTGATCTAGCATGGCTTTGCTTACCTTTTTAGCCTGCCAATGAAAAAGTGTTGCCTATATGGCCACTGCATTCATACTTGTGCATAGATGTGTGCCTGTACTTGTCGGACTCCCATTTCCTAATTTTGGATCTCATTAGCTGCTTTTATGCAAATCTGATCAGGAAGTGGAATCAGAAAATGTTAAGGAAAATAGTTGGCTTAAAACAAAAAAACCCAAATTTCCTAGCAAAGGAAAACACCTAAACATGAGGAGGAACTTCTTCCCTTTGAGAGTGGCAAAGCACTGGAACAGGCTGCCCATAGCGGTGGTGGAATCTCCTTCTCTGGAGACATTCAAAACCCACCTAGACAAGTTTCTGTGCAACTTGTTCTAGATGGACCTGCTTTGATAGGGGTCATTGGACTAGATGATCTCTGGAGGTCCCTTTCAACCCCATGTGACTCTGTGATTCTGAAAGAGTGCAGAGTATCTCCCGCCTTTTTGAAATTAGAGGGCCCACAGAGAGAAAAGTAGTACAGATGTCTCAAACAAATGTGGTTACAACCAGAATATGCATTAATCCCTCAATCCAAAAACAAACAAACCAGTTCAGCATATACCAGAGACATCCTGACATCAGAAGACATTTCAAGATGAGGTCTTGATGGTTTGATGCGGCAAGTTCCCTGGCATTTACAAGTACTAGCATTTCATGGTATTTGGGTACTTCGTTAGGGTTTTACTGTGAAAATGGAGAAAATGACCTTAAAAAGGCAATATAATCCGTGTCTATTGTCTTGTGTATAACAGATATCTTTTTATTACTACTGTTTAATTAAGAAGCAGGTCTACATCTTATCTCCAGACTCAGTTTTGGTAAGTGCATTAAAATGGCTATGAGGGACGTGTAAGTATGCGTGATGGTGATGGTAAATTTTCCAGGTTAATCTCATTTCATCATGAGTCATGATCAGCATTTTATCATTGCAGTTCAAGAGTGACTCACAAGCATGGTAACATGTAACTGACTGATGTCACTCATAGATTTATTGTTTGCCCCCTGCTTCCTCTGCCTAGCATTAAAATTTCCCTTTCAACCTTTGAAGCCAAGCAGAGTTGTTCATTACCTTTCGGATGCCACACCAGTTTAATCACATTGATAGAGGGCTATGCAATCAAAGTGACAGTTCAATGATGATTTGCATCATGCCCGACTCATTACTTTGTGAAGGATTTGGCATGCCAATCAATGGAAAATGATGTGCAGTCCCTTGAAAAATGACAGTAATCCATTTTCCACCAATTGGCAAGAGAAGTCCTTGACAGACTTACAAGTTAGGGCCAAAGCCAAATATTATTTGGCATGTTTCTCACTTTGCTGCCATTTTGCAAATCCTGAGGGTATTATCAAAGCAGAGACTTTTTTTCTTTAATGTTAAAATCCTTATACCCTGCAGGATTTCCTTTTGTTTTCCAGAAAAGCCCTTGAATGTACAGATGTTCCACGTGTTCGTGTTGAACTCTATTATGACATCAAATACTTCTAAATGAACATTGTCAGTTGATAACATCCTAATAATACTAATAACATCCTGTAACTGTACTGATAACATCCTTCAATAGTGTCCTTGCCTAGTTCCCAGAGTGATTATGTTCACCCTTCTGCCGAAAGCTTTGCATAACTCCTTGACACTACCTTAGGAGGATGTTAGATGAAGCTTTCATGGTGTATCTGCATTCAGGACCCACCTGCATCAGGCCAACTTAACTGTCTGCCCCACTCAACACCAGTCTTTATCACACAAGTCTGAGTTAAGGAGGAGCCTTCAGCTGGGATTTAAGAGGAAACACAGCACTGCTACGACTTTGAGCACATGGAGATTTCACTGAACATCTCAACAGCTGCGAAGACAGGGCTGAGCACTCTGGAGATCCCACAGGCAGATCCTGGTTCACCTCTCAGTGCAGGCATGAGAGCTGATTCAGACTTTTCTTTGTGTTGCTCTGGGCCTGGATGATTTTGAAAACTCAGCAAGCTGTTTTACACAGCCTCCAAATCCCAAACTTGGAGACCATGTGAGCTGGGAAAGAAAGGGGGAAGTGTGTCTATTATTAATTTCAGGATGGGTTGAAAGCCTTCTGAAATGTCAGTCTTTGTCCATTGACTTTAGAAACATCCAAGGTGACCAGGTAAACCTGTGATTCCATGTTTATTCTTTTTAGCTACATTACGAGTTCAAATGCTCCCTCTTCTTCCTCTGCAGAGGTCCTAAATATTTTCTTCTCTTCCTGCAATCATAGTTCAGTCCTGGTCATGCAAATATTTCTGAGGCTGTGCTTATCAGGGAACTAATCAAAAAATGTGAAAAAATGAATAAAGAAAAAAACCATTTTTTCTGATGTTGCATCTTTCTTTTCAGATGGATCAGTGTTCTGCCTGAGGTTATTTTTAACTCCACAAATAGTCAGGGTAGTGTAATTAATATGGCAATTCAACCTGGTGTTGGGTCAGGAAAAATAGATAATAGTGTAGTGTATCTGAAAATAAAAATAGATAATAGTGTAGTGTATCTGAAAACAGTATTACTGTTGAAGTGAAATTTATGCTTAGATGAGATATCTCAGTATATATAGTGAGATTAGTTTTGCTGAGAATTCCTTTCTTTCATCTTTTTTAATGAATATTCTTTTAGTGTGATTACATATAGTGTTTATTTATGCATATGTTAAGTCTAATACAGAAAACTATGTTCTGTCATTTATATGGGAAAATGGTCTGGTAAAATCTGTCTATTACTGGGAAAACTCTTTGTGTATATATATACAGTCAGCAAAAGGAGCAATAAGCAGTCTAAATATGATATTTATTAGCATCTCTGATTGATTGTTAAAGCAGTGAAATGTTATTCCCTACTTATATTCACTTGCTGTCATTAGTTCACAAGTCTTTTTTTGAGATGCAGTATTTTTAGGATGTTGCTCTGCAGTGATGATTTTAAAATAAATACTATCAGGCAGCTTTACAAAACAAGTGAGTAAGGGAAAAACATACTTTTCTCAATTGTAGACAGTTATTGTCACATTACTTTCCAACATAAATAATAGAAAACTGTCTGAGTTTTTCATTTTAGGCTTGCTATATACATCAACAAATTTTATGATGGAGATCATCTGCAACAATTTTTTTTTATAAGAAACTGGCAAAATATTTTAAAAATATTTTTAAAATCTAAGCATTTGAACACCACAAAAGGGACAAAAAGGAGACAACATTTATAAGCTTAATAATATTTTTATCCAAAACATGTATAGCTGATTTAAAAACTTGAGACTGAGCCTTATTGTAGGAAGAGATATAGAATTTCAAAAATAAAGCTTTCTAGGCCCACAGTGGGTTTATCTCCTTTTCTTTTTTTCTGGTTAGATCAAGAGTTCTACTCTCAGAGGTAGTGCAGAACCAACCATGTATAACACAGTTATAAAAATGCACATACAACTCTAATGTTGACAGTTCTGGTTCAAGTACCCACTTTGCCTGGTTCAAGTCCAGACCCTGTATCTCCATTTCCCACATTCCAGCAAACTGCAGCGTTAGTGGGAATTTAAAATACTTAAGCCTCTCACATGCTGTGGTTTGTGTCTTTCTTCAAAAAAAAAAAAAAAAAAAAGTCTTCAAGACAGCTTGTATTTTCCTGTTAAAAATGTTGAAAATGTCTTTAGGGCAAAAAGCTGTTTCTTTCCTAGCTCTTCATATTGATTTATTCAAATATATAGGTCCATTCTGCAAGGGTTCAACTTACACATCATTGGAGATAAATAATACTGCAAAGAGCTTATTGTATAAACAAGCCAGATGAATGGAAAAAGAAAATATTATCCCTCCATAATAAATGGGAGATTGAAAACAAGTAGCTTGCCTAAAGGAAGTCTGGCTGAGTGCTAAACTTGAATCTTTTTATCCAGAATTCTGAGCCAATGTCTTCAACACAAAACTGTCATCCATTGTGCAAAGCCTGTAACCCTAGTTTTGATATACAGCTCAAGCTGAAATTTTTTGAAGAAAAAAAAGAATCAACCTATTCTACTCAGTCTGTCACTATGTCATTATACAGCTGAATTCTGATTTTGCATATTGGATACATCACATGAATACATCACTGATCCAACTTGAGCACTTTTGTTATCTATGCTCTTTACCAGATGATCATAACAGTACAGAAATCAGAGGCAATACTTATTGGGTGACTGATAACATTCATTAAATCTGAGCAACTTCCCCAAATTTGTGAAGGTTCTGTATTTTATACCCCTGACAGGTAGCCATAATGCTAACTTAGTGTGATGATGTGTATTTATTGCTGAAGCATCACAGAGGATCTATGCATACATCCAATGGAAAGCAGGAAAGGAAAAAAAAACCCCACAATTTTTTTGCATACTCCAATATGTATTCAGAGATTTATTACCTGCCTTCATATTTTTGGATATATTTGCCAGTACTTTTCTTTTTCAAGGTCTGACACGTAAAGGCATAAGCCACAATAGAGTACTCAAGGACAGAATGTGAACCACCCTATTCCCCTATCAGAAAGTAAGGAGCGTTGCTATAAACTGTTTCATACACTTAGCCAGAATATTTTGTATTGCCTTGCCTAAGCTCCCTTTGTTTCTCCTCTGTAAAAGGGCATCAACAACCTAGAATCCTCTTAATCCAGCACTTTAGAATTCCAGCGTTGGTGCAGTTATGTCTCGTTTTATACAAAGGAAAGTAAATGGCGACAAATGAATTACAAGGTTGTAAATCAATCGAGTATTTCTGCTGATATCCATCTCAGGGACACTGCAGAACAGCTATGTTAACAGAACGTGGATGAAAATACAGAATATTTGCTACTGGTAATACATACATATTTTCCATCATCAGTCTGAAAATGTTTGGAGTTTAGTACTGTGTCAGCATAATTATTCGATGTTTGTGTTTGAGAGCCATTATCACAAGGGTGATGCTATTCATATAGAGATTGAATGAACTTTGAATGCCTCCAGAGTCTTAAAACAGTACAAAACCCAAGTGGGTTTACTTTTTTTTTCTTCCTAAAACAAGAAGGTCTTGAAACCTCCCTGGGAAGGTGGAATTTTAATGTTTCTAGGCTGTGAATGAAGACCAAATTTTATTGCTTACTATTATATCTGTATATGTGATAATCTATACTCCTCTCACTATGAATCACTACAGCCACTTCTGTGCCAGGGATTTCCCAACTCAGAGAAGGACATCCAGAGTCTGGGTTATTCAGAAGATGTATTATAACCAACAACAGTGAATGAATGTCACTGCAAACTCTCTCTTCAGCTGTAGCTGACTTCAGTTACAGTGGACATGGTTAAAATGTATATATGTATTTTTCATCTGAGTCTGGATTTCATTGGATTGGACTGCAGTGAAAAAAGTAAGGCCTGAAAAAAGGATTTGATTATTAACACAGAAGTGGAAAAAGAACACCAAAAAGAGTGCACTAACCTTATCAGCTGACAGGAAATGTAAGTGGAAAGATGTGTCACTTGCTGTTCCAGAACAAGTGGAGAAGAATTCTCATTCTGTTATCAATCTGGCACGTGGAAGAAACTTTGGTCTCAGTTTGTCTTTGGTGCCTTTGAACTAGTGAGTTCATGGCTCTCCATGCAGTGTCCCTGGGCTGTGCAAAGATTCAGTCCCATCTCCCACCTCGACATCTCAGCCGTATGTGTAAGGTGGACAGATTCAGCTGAAGAAATTGAAACTTGGCTCTGTCTAAAACCGTACCTCACCCAGCAAACAATTTTCTTGACATCCCACTGTGGTTATTGTGACCGCTGAAATGCTGCCTTAAGCAGTGGAACCAGCCTCTCTTTCTCTGTCAACATCTGTGTTTCCTGCAAAGGGCCCTTCAGGTTGGAAGGGCACAGACAGAAAGGGAGATAGTAATGAGGGTATTAGATGGCTCAGTGTGGTCAAGCACATGCAGAAACATTGGCCCCACATGTGCGGAGTGGCAGAAGTTGAGATACTGGGATATAACAACTACAATGACAATGTAAGCAAGTGTCTTGGGATATAACAGCTATGGTCACAATACAAGCAAGTATCTTGGTTACACAGTGGCTAAGCAGAGTGCTGTTCATTCGTGGTCTTGTCATTGGCTTTATTAGAAAATGTCAAAGTCCTTTCTATAAACGTAGCATCTTAGCAGAAGAGGTGCACTTCTCAACAGCGCAATGCGTGCGTTTGAAATTATCCCTATATTCTGGCAGTGTTTCCTACCTAGTTATGATAAATACTTCCAGTCTGAAGCTCACTTCACAATTTTTAAATTTATTTTTTTGCGTGTCTGGAAATGTAAAAATAATGCTATATTCTTCACTGAGGTTTGCCTGAGACAGGTGTTTTAAAAGCACTGACTTCAGAGGGCAAAGTCAGATAAGCTAACCAACATTATATTAATTCCATATATACAAAAGCATACTTAGGTTTCTGATATAAGAATAGACTGTTGACTTCAGAGACACGTGGGTGCCCCATTGAAATTGAGGCTATAAAACAGAATATATTGTTAACATGACTTTAGTTTGGATTCAAAGTAAATTCCCTTTTGTTCTGTCATTGTTATAAATTTCATTCAGTAAAATCAGTCATGCAGCTATCGGTGGGTGAAGAAGAAAATTGTATTTAAAAATGGAGGATTAAATTAGAAAATAAAAAGTTACACAGAGGCAATGTAATAATAAAACAATAATAAAAAAACCTGAAGTAAATAACAGCCAACCAGAAACAGAATTTTAAAACATAATTGGAATTAAAAGAAATAAACAGTTTTTGCCCTTATCTAATCTATCACTTGAACAGTAATGTGGTCTTTGAATTAAAACATGTAGTTGGATGAGAACAAATCCATCCTTACTGTGACTCCATTAACACCAAGTGTTACTCTATGTGGGCTTTGACAGGAATATGCATAACTACCAGAGGCAAGAATATAAATTCAGCAATGGGCCAAATCCTGTCAATGACTCTTTTTCATTAGCTGGAGCTGGGTCTAGGCACCAGCAATCGTAGACCTGAGAGAAACCTGGGATAAATTGGTGGCATTAGTCCTGTGGAAATCTGAGGAAATGCGGAGTGATTAAGTAATGTATTACACAGAAAATTGGTGGCAAAGTCATGAACTGATCCTAGCTCTGCTACCTGTCATCTGCCTTCTTAAACACAGAAAAACCTGCCTACTCTCCTGATACCCAGGACAGTTTCTCCCAGCCTCTGTTTGTCTTAGATATTTAGATTGTTAATCCAGCAGCTCTGGGACCAGCCTTTGCCACGTGTTTGTACAATATGTGACACAAAACCCCCAGTCTCAGAGGATGCTTCATGGCTACAGTGCAAATAATGCTAATAATATTAATAATGCTACCAATAATGGTCTGAAAAGCCGTGGTGTAAATATTTGCTTTATAAGCAGTGTCAGTGTGTGTTAGGGATGAAGCGAAGCATTTGTGTCAGGCAAAGCAGGTGTTTGAACTGGGATTTCCAAAGCCTGAAAAGGTGCTGTCCCTGCAGTGCCAGGGCATGGCAAACCACACACAGCTTGCAAATACTCAGCAAGTTCACTGAATCTTGCTATCTGTGAATCTCTACCTCCTTTTCCAATCTGAGCTCTACCACAAGTTCCCTCTAGGGTTTGACCCATCACCTTTTGGTGCCTCAGTTTCCCTGCCTATAAGACGGAAACAACTATGTTTGCATGATGCAGTAAAAAGAAAATAAATTAATTTCTGTCAGGTGTTTTTTCAAATGGTTTAATGAATGATGTTCTGTTAAGTATAAAATTTTATTAACAGGAAAGAAAAGAACTTTTAATTTACCACCAAAGTAGACCAATCTCTTTAAATTGTATTCAATTACTTCTTGATGGGTAGAGCTCCCTTTTCTATCCCAATCTCTTGATCTACATACTACCCATATCAAAGTCCACTCTAATTCTTTTACTGTGGAACTTTAAAAATAAGCTGGGGAGTCGTAAAAACTATCCCTCCCCGCAGATTCAATAGGCAGCCTAATAGAAAACAATTATCTTGAACAATAAAAAGACCCAATAACATTTGGGACATTAATATTTTTACCAAAGACATGCATCTCACCACTGCGAAGTCCTGTGCAAGCCAGCAGGCTTGGGTGTTTGTGGCGTCTATTTTGCACTCATTTTACACCCTCAAAGATCAGAAAGCATCTTGAGACTGAAACTTTTTTGTAAGCTGAGCCAGCAACAGAAACAGGAGAGGTTTACTGACTACCCTCTGTTGTTCCATTCTACCCTAGTTTCCATGATACACTCTTAATAAAACAAAAGGGAACCTTCTGATAAAAATATCTCCCCATTTTATAATGTAAAATACAAGCAATTTTATCAGCATTAACGCTGATTGGCTTCCATTAGCCTCTTGCCTTCTAATAAAATTTATGATACCTTTCAGAAGCACAATTTGATAGAAAGTGAAGTGATTACACCCTGCTTAGATATCTCTCCAGCATCTATTCCAACAATAATGCGGTAATTTTATGCATGAAATAGCACAATTGGCATAAATAGTTATAATACTGAGTGCTGTCTAAGGAACCTGGCTGCTGGAAAATTAGAAAGAGCTTCACACTTTTGAAACAGGTAATTAGGATTTCTCTCCATGCTCATAGGAGGCAGACTGGAGTTTCGTTTTATATTTCATGTTTCATTAAAATATATGTGTTAAAAATAAATGTTGAATTTAAAGCTGCACAGATTATGAAAATTAAAGGTACAGCACTACTGCAGAAGGTAGAGTAAAATGGGCCTTTTTAACTTCTAATTTTGGGTCTGCCAAGGGTTTTAACACTTTCTGAGAGGTAAATCAGGCTTCCACTGTTTTCAAAGAGTTTAATTCAACAATAGCTGCATATGGCTGTGGTCAGCAAGATGGAGATTTACTGATGTAAAGTTATGTCTCTAAAACTAGTCACAATTTTTATTTTTGCCTGCTGAGAAAAGTGGGAGGTTAACGATACAGGAAACCCTTCCAAATTAGAGGTGTGGGGGCACTTCTCCCTGACCTACGTTTTACTTGCTCTTTGGTTGATCAGGGACTGTCTACAACGTGCTTCACTTCCCATCCCCACCAGCATTTTCCCCCACCCTTTGGGGCATTCCCACTAGTGATCCTATTTAGTCCTTGCATCAAGCCAAGGTTTCAGTCTTGCCATGCCAAATCCTACCGATGGATTGTGAATAAGCAAGAAAGGCATAAAAATTTTAGTAGTGCTAATATTAGAGGGTAAGAGGAAAACAGTAGCTTCTTTTTCCTATGGCTGGACTTCTACCTTCTTCCTCTCTTATCAGATAAAATCTCTCATTGTAGCACTGCGAAACTCAATAAGTTCCATTTCCATCTGACAGGCTTTTAAAATTTTCCTTGTAAATCACAATCAACCCTTTCTGCCTTTTCCTAAGCAACTGTAAAAACTTGCAGAGGCTTTGTATCATGAAGTGGCTCAGAGAAAAATGTAGCTGGTTTATAAAATTACTGTTAATAACATACTCTGGAATTGCATTTTACCAAGATATTTCTTCAACTCTTCAGTGATGTTTACTTAAGGAAGTAATATAATAAAAATATTACCTTAAATGCTTATTCAAAACAAGAAAAGAAAACCCCACAGATCACTAATGCTAATTGATCAGGTTTAGAAAACTGCTTCTTACAGAAAATTTCCTTTGAACTCCATGATTTCCTTATTTTCTTTGAACATAGTGAGTGTCAACACCCTAAACTAGATGAATTTACAAAGAGGCTGTGGTTTTAAAAAATCAGGGAGTTTTGTTTCAGGCAAACAAATTAATTATAAATTTGGAAAACATAACTAGTTGCTTCATGCTCTCCTGGAAGAGACAGAATAGGTCCCCCAAACCACAGCAATCCACATATTTTATCTTAGAATGTTGGAATGCATTGTTTTGTTTCAATATATCATTTCATGGTGAAATATAGCTACACTATCATTTTCCAAAGAAAACAAGCAGGCAAACAAGCAAAAAGCTCTCAAAAAACCTAACGCCCAAACAAGCCCTAAACTCATTCGGAACGAAGAAAATAGTGAATGTTTTGATTAACTTATATGAAATGTGTAGTTTGACTCTAAATCCTTGTTTATTTTCTCATCTTGTCACTAAAATTTGGATATTCTGGTGACTCTACTTATGAAAGATTTTTCTGGCTGCCCTGTGTGTCTTTTATGGGAACCTTGCTAGCCACAACTCCACTGAAAAACAAGCAAGTTGGGAATGACTGTGGCTCAATTATCACTTAAACCTGCAAAATCAAGGTCTATTCATCATGGTTCAGAGCTCCCCTTTTAGGAGGGTGCAAGATGCATTTCAATAGACCAATTGGGAGGCAATGTTTCTTAGCTGTATTTTTTTTTTTTTTTCCTCATGTAGCCAAGGCTGGATTTTTATTCAGCAAAACTTCAGTGAGGAAGGAAAATAACTGCCTTTATTGTAATAGATAGGGAGAAAATACTCCCTAAAGAAACCATCAGCAATGGGGAAACTTTATTATCATTTTCTTGTCCGCTCCCAACATCTGAAAAATCCAACTGAAATTAAGTACTTGTTGTACAAAGAAAAAATCAATGCATTTAAATCAATGATAAAACTGCTTCAGTTCCACTGAAGAGGGAATAGCTCTTCTGCTAGCAGCTGCAATCAAGAAGACACTTACCCAAAATGTTCTTGGTCAGTAGAATTCGAAAGAAATTTATTACAATAATATTAAACTATGAAGAAAAGGAGAATTTCTATGTGTGTTTCTACATACTTGACTGTTGTCTGGTAAATAAATTATAACATAGGAACCTCCCAACTTTGAGAATAAAAGCAACTTTCATGATGTTGGACTAAAATGCAACAAAGTAATCTTGTTTTCCGTGCCTTAGATTTCAAAATTTAATTGCCATTGTAGGATCCTCAAGGAAAGCAGGGAAGATAAGACCTCAAATGCTAATAGGAACAGAAAGAAATAAACTAACAACCCTCAGAAAATAGCCAACTTTAGAACAATATGAGGGAAAAAAATAAAACAAAGTGTTCAGCTATTCTTCACACGTGAAACCATAAAGAGCAGAAGTAGTTTTTCCTTTTGCAGTCCAGCTATAAAGGTCAAGCATTGCTCAAATTTGCTAATTAAGGAACAATAATTTATTGGGGTTTTGTTTTTCAAGTTGTGCTTTCTCAAAATGTCTTTACCTTTTTGGCTTTTTTTAAAAAAAAAAAAAACAAACAAACAAAACTTCTCTCTCTGTCACATATGCTTCAGCAGTGATTTCATCAGTTCTTGTTGTAGGCAACAGCTTGACGTGCTGGAGCCTGGCACACAGCACATCTGTGCCTTGGTCTCCGTAGCTCAGCTTGGAGGAAAGCAAGGGTTTCTCCAGACTCCAAACACACCCTCTGTCCTGCTTGGGTCATAGCCAACTTCTACTTAATGCACAGTACTTTTTGGTAATGTGCCACCGAGAGAGGCTCCAGAGAATACACGAGAGTGATCAGAATTTATTCCTGGGGAATAAATTATTCAGGAGATTTAGCCTTTGTTCCCAAGCCATTCCTGATTACTATGAATGTGATAGTTATGCGTAAGTATTTACCAAATAGTTTATACAAACAAATTGCAGCCTATGGATAGTTCGTGAATTATTCACTTCAGCTGCTCATTCTCTGTTATTCCGTAAACTGTGTTGTGTCCCTGAAATCATATGTTCCCTGATTGGATGACTAAAACATTGCATCTCGCTCCACTCCCAGCGGATAACTGAACTCTTCGGAAGAGGGGAATAACACATAATGAGCAGCAAACAGCAAGTCTGCAGTGCAAAACCTGGCTGGGTGGCAAAGCTGACTTATAGGTTTCCTTCCTTCCTCGACTCCTGACTCCCATCTTTATCCACCCAAAATTTATCATATTTGCAATTAGTTTGGCAGCTACACAATTCTGAATGTGAGCATATTAAGCGCACTTGCTCCTGAAAGGCTCCAACAGCAGCATTTTGGGGCTAGTACTTGCAATCCTGACTTTGAGCATAGGAAACTGAATCAGCTGTAACTCTGTCACCCTGTAATTGTAGTGTCATTGCTATATTATTATTGTTGTTGTTGCTGTTAGTGAAAGTTTTCACGCATGGTAGTATTCTTTGACTCTGTGCAATTATATTTGGACTAATAACGATTCATAGGTTAGACCGTTACTATCTCAATTTTAATAAATTATTGACTTTATATATGTATGTATGTATATATATGTGTGTTTACCGTTTGTCTATAAACATATTTTGAGCATAACACAAATGAGAGCTAGTGTCATAACAGAGCGGCATTTTGAGCTGTATCGAGGTCTGTGGGTCCACACAAGAGTGAGAAAAAATGCAACTGATGATGAGAAAATATCCAGCCAGGAGTACTGAGTGAAGAGGAATCGGACCATAATTTTTATTGTCTTTCATCAACTTAAACAGATTATGAAGCTCATCTTTCAGACAGTGACAAATTATAGCAAATGTTGGATGTGAAGCTGTGTTCCACTCAAAATCTTATGGGCAAACAGTAAATGCATCTTAAATATAAAGACAAGACTTTATCATTAGTATAATAAAATCTTAGTTATCTAATCATTACCAGTCCCAATCTAATTAGTCTGGCAAAAGAAAGAACAATTTTACGCAGAAAAGCTTCAGCACTGATAATAATGTTGTTGACACTGTCATACACACAGCTGGTGTTGTGCTGACCCACCTCCAGCTTGGCAGGGTCCCAAGGTCAGTGGTTTCATGCTGGTGGCTCCGGTGGCAGGGGTTACAGCGAGATACCAGTATCTGGAATCCTTTGCCAGGTAGGAACACGATGGTGATGTTGATGGTTCGTTCATCTTGACTTTAGGATCCATTCTTACATGTATGTTAACACATTTTTACACCTCAATCTTTCTTCACTGGTCTGCAGCTCCACATCTAAATATATTAGATACTGTACCTTTTATCTACACTAGATATTATTTCTTTGTTTCCTCTGTTACCCCTTAAAGAAGTTTCATCCAGCTCCAGGTCTATATCTCTTTAACTGACCATGAGTGAGCTGTTTATAGCCTTGCTGTCTCCCATGACAAAACCCCCCTCTTATCACCCGACACTTGCCCACCAACGCATCACATTGCATGTCCCCTGCTGTTGAACCAGAACTGTGTTTTTCTACACTACATCGTGTTAGAATTGTAAACTTATGGTGGTAGCATACAGAGACAAACAGAAATAAAGTAAATTAGCCATAGCCATCTGGTCATTATAAAAATTGCAGTTACAGCTAAACCAAGTAAAACAGAGCTGCAGGTGGGTCAAGAAAAGTTCAAACAGAGAAGACCTAACAAGCCAGTTCTGAGGCCTTGTAAACTCAACACACGCCTTGAGGCCTGCTATCAGCAATGGTAATAAGAGTATTACAGGGCTATGGGGTTACAAGTAGATGCTACCAGCTGGGAAAGAAAAGTTTAGGACAATATTGCACTGATTTTTTGTTTTGAATTTTTTTTTCTGTTGGAGAAAGGTCTCTACATGAGTCTTGCTTCAGAAATGCTTAACATTCACTAAGTGCCTTCCATTTTTGGGGGTACAACCACTTCTGCTTCTGTAGCAGATACAGAGTGTCAAACACTGTGAAATGGATGAATTATGTACTTACCTTACATGTCTGTGCCTTGAAGATCTAGAAAATAGGGGTGAGTCTGTTAGACTGGTCCACTAAGGGGTCTATAAGGAAGTTTCTCTCCCAACAGTATATTTGCAGGCCTAGGGAACAAAAGTAGTATCTTTCTTAAAAGATGCATGTTGGGACAGAAGGTGGTAGCATATCAAGAATTATGTTGTCCTTTACCTGAGCAAGCTACAAAACCGTGAAGCCAAGAAAACCACAAAAGAGAAGTACATGATGCCTTGTCCCACAGGTGAGGGCAGTCAGCAGGACTATCATGAGACTGTCTTGTCTGTGTTGCTTCATATTTTCTGAAAGGAAAGGAAATTCATCCTGGACACAATGAGAGCATCACTGGTTAAATAAGTTGTCTATAAACCAAACTGAGTGGAAGAAAAATTATTGTCATAAGTACATAAATGAAAGAATAGCATCTTCTAAACATACACAAATAGCACAAGTGACCTTCCCCTGACTGCTTCTCAGAGCACAATCTTATGAATGAACTCTTCAGAGGAAAGAAGAGTAGAACTGTCAGAAGATGATTCTTTCCTTAGACTTCCCTGTTTAATCACAGATTCACAGAATTACAGGGCTTGGAAGGGACCTCTGGAGATCATCTAGTCCAAGCTCCCCTTCCTAAAGCAGGTTCACTGAGAGCAGGCTGGACAGAATGCATTCAGGCAATTTTTTAATATCTTCAGAGAAGGAAATGCCACAACCTCTCTGGGCAGCCTGTTCCAGTGCTCTAGCACCCTCAAAGTAAAGATTTTCCTCATGTTCAGATGGAATTTGATTTTAAACACTGGATCTTGGCAAGTGGAAAACTGTAAAACATGACCAGGTGAATTTAGCTCCTGAAAAAGCACAGTATATCTGGTTGAGATTTGGGGTGTAGTTGATTCCGGTGGAGAGGAATTTTGCACATGGGCGTGACAGCATGCCCTTTGGTTTTCAGAACACTGCACATTTCCAGGGACTCTCCTTTGGGATAAGGGGTCGAATTTTAATCCTGTGGCTCACTCCTGTCCTCCCACCCAGCTTGGCTCTGGCCCCCTGTGCTGTGCAAAGAAAGGGTGCAATCTCACATCCAGATTCATCTTGCATTCATCCAGCCTCCTTTTGCTGTTGGAGTGGCACATGCCTCTTCTTCCAGCAGCTGGTGGGCTCATCTGGTGCAATGTGCACACTGACTCTCTCTTTTGTTTTCCTCTTGCTACCCCTAATAACTTTGCCAGACTTTTCCGCACGCTGGCGACGGATGTCATAGAAATGCCTATCAGCACATAAATTAAGCAAACACTTGGGGTATCCTAAAGAGCTTTGCAAAGTAATGTCTGAGATGCCAGCGGGGTTGTGTCTCAGTTAGGCACAGATTATTATACGCTCAACAATAAAGCTCATACACAGTTCTGGATGAGGAACAGGAAGCCGAGCAGGTTGCTGGCCATCTGAATTTTACTTGCTGAGTTATTTCCCCAGATAGAGTCTTCAGTCACAGCCTGGCAGCTGCCTCAAGCACTGCCAGAAAAGTCGCACCACTTTATTAGCATAACTAATGCCACTGAAGAGGATCTGCAGATATGGAAATCATTCAGCTTCATATGAAATTTCAACATGCCATCGTTTAGGCTGTCCAGCCAGCAGCACTTATGAGAACAGCTACCTGCAGAGGCTGTCCTCTCATGTCTGGGAAGGGCAGGAAAAGTGAATGCTCACATCACTTCTTCCCTCCTTCTGTCTTCAGTTCATTGCATCTAAAGTTAAAGAGATTCAGAAAAATAATATTTCTGGAACTGTTTTATGGGGCTAAAAGCAAACAAAGCAAACAGGGCTTGGCTAAACAGGAAAGAAAGATACTTGATAAACTGCTTCAAAGAATCAAGAGAAAGGCTTTTAGAGAGGATGTTAAAATATCCTGCTAGATCAGAGAAAAGAGAAGAGGGGGTTTCTACCTTAAAAATAAAAGGACGAAGAAAGCAAATGGTCTCTTCAAGTGGAATTTCAAATTGCATTCATTTTTCTGTATAAATTATATTGTAATAGAACATCAGCATTTCCCGTCCCCCATCCAGCCAGTGGACCACCCAATCTGCCGTGTCTGTCAGCAACAGCAGCCAAAACCAGCTGCTTCCAGAGAAAGTTTAAAACTCTGTGAATGTTCCTAATTGTGACAGATTGGGGTGTACCTGACCCTAGGTACTGATCAGTTTATGCCCTGAAGCATGAGAATACACAGCTCTTGTCATTTTTATCCCAGCTAGCAAAACTGCAGATGTTCTTTTTCATTTAAAAATGTGCTGAGTTTCCCTCATTCAGCCTGTATGTCCTTTATGCTGATGCCTTGGGCAGGCCATATCTGCATTTCTGAGGGGACATTGAATACAGGGAGACAAGAGAGCGAGAAAGAGGAAAAAATGGACAAGTCAATGGATGGATTCTGGGTTTGCAATAAGCCACAGCTCCAAAGCTCTTCTTGTAATAAGCACATTCAATTTTTTTTTCTGATAGCAAGACAGTGCTGAAAAAGGCAAGTACACAATCAGAAAACCCCAAGCACATAATAATGAGATCAAGGAGAAGTTATGTTTAAACAACAGCACTTACTTTAAGGCAAACTATTTGATAGTAGGAGTGCCTGAGGTTCACGTCTCTCTACAAACATTGTTATGTGACCCTATGGCTAGTTACGTGTCCTTCGGCTGCTCATTGGTGTTGCTCTGTCATTCTTGATATATGGACTGTTTATATATGCTTATATGCATACATGTACATGCACTCCAAAAGAGCTCTCCTCTGCATATGCTTATGTGTTACTTTCACCTTTCTTTATGTTAATCTGCGGGACTAACTGCCAAAACAGAGAATCATGGTTGGAAAGGACCTCTGGAATCACCGAGTCCAACCATATACACACAAAAAATCCCTACAAATAATATCACATGGTCAGGAGGACTTGGTGGGGGGAGTTATTTAGAGGGAAGGAAAGTCTGTGAGAATCATAAACATGCTAAATGGAAGTTTGGTGTAGAGAGATCTTAGAAGCAACGTAATATTTAAGTTTCCTAGGCTGCATCTCCCGGTATTAGCTGCCATAAGACAGGGTTAAATGGATCAAAATGTTTATCTCCTACAGACATTTCTGTTCTCTGTATTGCAGAGTTCTTTCAGCTGCTACACTGACACTTTTTTCCATTTCCATTTTCCATTTCCATTTCTGCAGCTACTATTTATAATAATGTGTTTGCGTACTCCATAAGACCATCAGTGAGTGCTAGCACAGCCCTTTCCCACTCATTCCTGTTAATGTCGTTGCCACTGTTAAAAGATCAGCCCTTTTGCAAACTGCTGCTTTCAGTCCCTGCTTGTGGCATCCAAGACTCAGTTGAGGATGTTCTGTAAGACAGAAACCACTGATTTTCCTGATGAAATAGTTTTAAGTAAGACTTAGATACACATAAATTAAAAGCTGTGAAATCATACCATTCTTTTCCCATTTAGGATTATTTATCATACAGGCCAATTTATTTTTTCCCTGAAGTATTATAAGTGTTTTACAATGACAGTTGTACTGCATTCCCTGGGACACTTTTCTTCACCCCTTCTTTCAGACTTACCCTTTCTTTTTTGGAGGTTTCAGGTCAAGATTTTAAAAATTCTCTGTTTCTGACTTTCAGAACTCCCAAATATTCAACTACTTCAAATAAAGTTAGTGAGAGGTGCTCCATAACTTCAGAGATCTGATCCTAAAAGTAATTAGAAAAAGCAAAAGCCAGTTTGGAAATGTTAACCTTTTCCTGAAATGTTATTTTTATTTACATATTGTAACCAGAAGATCTCAGATAAGCTAGATTAATCCAAGCTTATGAAATATTGAAGCCACAAAGGCAAAAATATTATAGCAACCAATTCCAAGAAATAATTAATACCACCAGAAGAGTCTGCCTGGCCAGGAGGAACAAGTGGATTAAAATAAAAAGCACTGGAAATACAGAAGGTAGGGAAAACTAGAGCATGAGAGGAGTAGGAAAATGGCATTATACCTGGAATATTACCACTCTCTATCACTTTATAATAGATCTCCGACTGAATAGAAGACAAAAACCTGTATGCACCTTGTCTGGTTTCCTTCCCCACAATTGCAGGCAAGGGGTGGGAGCTGCCAGTGGGTGCCTGACGTCCTGGCGGAGAGCTGGGGGAGGATCCTGCACCATGTACAGAGCACACAGACCCCTACCCATCTGGAACAAGGGTGTGGGTGGAAATCAGGGACATGACAAAGACTTAGTCATGTTCTTCTCTTTTCTTTGTTTCTGGAACAATCCTACCTTCCACTGGGAGGCTGATTTAACTCAACCCACTTGTTAGCTCCGGTGGGACCCTACTGCTTCTCTGCAGACTCTCAGTCATGAAATGCTTTGGACACTTACTGGCAGGTAAATCAAGAACTGGTTTCACCCATATCTCTGCTCAGCTAGAGAAATGCAGAGACTGCCTGAGGGCTGTATTTCAAAAGGTAAATTAAAATGTGATGCAGTCCCATTACAGGTTTGGTGTACAACTTGAAACTGGGAAGAGTTGAAAGCTTCTTCATAGGGGTGAGATGACATGGATTCAGTGTCATGGGAGAAGCCTCACGGTTTGGTCATTGCATTGTTTCACAGAAAATATGCAAAGGCAAGTGCAGAACATTAGGTGACTGATTATATTTCTGGTTCTGCTGTTCATGCAGTAATGTGACTTTGGGCAAGGCAGCTAAAACTCAGTGTCTTACATTGCCTATATGAAAATTAGGAAAAAAATAACAGTTGCAGTTCTCTGCCAATGAAATATCCTTCATAAGAACAAAGATCATTTATTGTTGTTATTATTACAATACTAAATTGAAACATTCCATGGAAGATAGGTGCATAATTGATAGCGATGACCTTCACAGCAAACTACAGACACATTTCAAGCTAAGCAACTGGTCTATAGTTATTGATGATATGCTATTGAATTATTTATCACAGCCTGAATGAAGGAAATGATATTTGCTGTTCAAAACTACAGTAATGCAGCAACAATGGAAATTCTTAGAGGAGAAGTGCTCGGTTTCATACACGGAGAGGCTGTTGCAGCAGTATGCATTGTACATAATTTGAGATGTTGGGGGAGGCTACCAATTAGGCAAATTATTAAGCCTAGTAATTTAAAAAGAGAAAGAGAGGGATAGAGGAGAAAATAGGTGCATTAGCAAACCCTTACAACAGATGGCAAAGTGTCCTCAGATCCTCTAGAGGTAAAAAAAAAAATAAAAAAAAATACAAACTTTCAAAGAATATTCTATATGATGATATCACCTCGAATACACTCACTCTGAGGACTCAGAAAGCTATCTAGGAGACATTCACCTAAATTATTTAACACAGGATGATAGGAAAGAATTAAAGAAAGAAATTTTCCTATCTAAAAGTTAAAGTAACATTCCAGTCTGTATCCACTGTTAAAGCTCAGGGTCCAGATGGTTGCCCAATAGAATTTTTAGCAAACATTTGGAGAGATAATAAGGCCTGTAACAGTAGATAATTACTCACTTCTATATGGCTCAGTGCCCCCCTCATCTACATTTGTTTCTATAGCAGGTTTTTTGCCAAAAAAAAAAAAAAAAAAAAAAAAAAAAAAAAAAAGCACTAATGTTAATGAAGCAAATTGTTGGAGAAAAACTACATAGATTTGATTCAGGCAGTTGAATTTTTTCAGACCAAGAGATGAAAAAAAAAAAAAAAAAAAAAAGGAAAAAAGGAAACAGACCCTCAGGATTTTTTCCTGTTGTCATTTTCCCTCTGCCTTCCCCCTAATTTGCAATACCGTCTTTACTTTCTCAATGCAGATGTCAAAATCCAAGTGTCTGCCATCTTGCTATCGATTGGCCAATCTTGACAACTTTCAAAAGGATGAGCCTGCACTGAATACAGTGAAATTTGGTGCTTCTGTTATTTGAAAATAAACTGCAGTGAAATATAGAGCATAACTTCAGATATTTTTTTTTTTCAACTCATTCAGTACATGGTTATAAACAGAATGTGTTCCACAAGGGCAAGAGAAGCTAGTGGTCTAATTCCCTACAGTAAACAGTAGGAATACTACCAGGGTTTAAACACAATATTTTGTGATATGGTCATATTCGATAGAAATTGAAAGGGAAGGTCTCAACCAAATGGTTCAGTATCAGAAATTATCTCTGCTTCTTCCAGCAGTTAATGAGGAAAAAAAAATTATCTGAATTCTGTTGTTCTAAACCCTCAGGTGTAAAACCCCCAGCAGGGTTACCAAAGTCACTCCGTGTTTGCAGCTGCAATCTATTTCTTAGTCTGTAAAAATACTAATGCAAAATATATGTGCTATGAACCAAAAACAGTGTTACCATCAGCAAAATGAAGTGTAAAAGAGACATTGTTATACTAAGTTAATGGAGCTGTGACAGTGTCCTAGATCTTGCTTTTGATTTTGATATCTTTTTTCTTCAAAACCAAATGTGCTTATACAAAGTGTGAAGACACTGATGTCTTTGAGAGGGTCATCAGAAAGAAAGAAAATCTTTGGATGTTGATGCCTTTCATTTTTCCTTAATTGCATACCACTCATCTGAAGAGCCAATAAGTAACCAACTTTAGTTTTAACATTTTTTAGGTAACAAACTTTAGGTGAGTGAACAGATTGGAGATCTGCTTTCCTTGTGCTTAGATTAAGCTGAGCCCCACGCTCAGATTCTCAGCTAGTGTAAGCTGGCACTGTTTCAATTAAACCAATGGTGCGGCACCAATTTGCAGCAGCTGATGGCCTGACCCCTTCATTCTCTCACCCTCTCAGCTGCTAAGGAGCAAGAGGGCCATTAGTCCACTTGTTAGTGAATCATCTGGACAAGACAGTTGGAAGTGGATATTTCGTAAATAGATAAAATCAGAACTAGTGAAACTGGGGGGAAAACATCAGATCCAAAAAAGGGACACATCATTAAAAGAAAGACTGAAGAACAGAAAGAGTTCTCATTCATCAATGTGCCTATAACCTTAAACAAAAAAAACCCAAACAAAACAAACACACAAAAACTATGAAGGAAGAGTTGAAACAGTAATGTTATGAAGACTGAAATGTTGGCAAGTTGGCAACTGATACAGAAGACTTTAATTTGTTGTGTCAGCTCTAGTGAGGATAAATTCAATAGTCAAAACTTTTTCTGGATATTTTAATTCAAAACAAAATTCTGATCTCTGCATGTTTTTTTCCTGGGTTTCTGTGCCCTGATCTGGATCTGAAGCAAAGGTTTGTGCTGAGTCTTCCTCCCACCTCCTGCTCCAGACACTGGGTAGCCACTATCCTGCCCACTTACATCTAGACCAGCAAACTTAGTGACACCTGTGGTACTGAGAACTTCCCAGGCCCTTAGCACCCACATTGTAACTCTGATTAAATCTTTCTTCAGATAATATCTACAATATGACTTTTCACATCCACCCATGCAGCAAAACTCTCACCTCTCCTCTCACCACCTTGTAACTCAATTTCTGTAAGATTCCTTTTATCTGGGTGAGAATGCTGCGGACAACATTTTTCCTGATGGACACCCTGGGCTTGTCCCTCTCTTCCCTTCATCTCTTCACCTGTTGTCTCTCACACCAAGTACAAAAGACACTCATAATTATTTACTTAATTCTGACCTCCAGTTTGTATATGGCTTTTAACCTGCATTATCAGGTTGTGAAATTTTCAGTCACTCTGTGCTTTCCACTGTACTTACCCTTATGGGGTTTCATTGGCCTTTCTGATAAACAAAAGCCATAGCATCTCTGCAGTCTCCTTCAAATTCCTCCTTAAAGCTCTTACTTACCAAAACACCTTTACAGGAAACCTGTCAATACATTAACAACAGCAATAACCAATAGCGTTTTTTTGTTCCCTGTATTCCCAAAGGATTCTTTAGGTTTTGCCTTTCTCTTGCCAAGTATTTTGGGAGCGGGGGCCATTTTTTTGTTCCAGGCCTGTAACGTACCTGCCACAATAACTTGCTTCTGTAATTAAGGTGTCCAGATCTGTCAGTAAAAGAAATCATAACGAACATCTGAGGGCTGCTAGGGTTGTTCAAATCATGTCCTTCTTTCCCATCATTACTAAGATAAACTTGATACAATGTTCAGGCATGAACACACTATCTGATCACTGAAATCATGAGGCTGTTGTAAAGGAACAAAGGGAACACCAAACATACATTGCTGACTGAGATACTGCATGACTGAAGTCATTGCTTGGATACTTGATACTTGGATCAGTGGGAAAACTGGGGCAAGCAATGATCTTCCTTAAAGTTTCAGTCCTGCCTGTAGATAAAAAGGTACTATACACTTGGGGGTCACTGCTATAGATATTAAATTAATTCACCATTTTCTTGTACTTGTTGAATATGAAAGCATCAGAAATCACAACAGAGAAAGTAATTTTTCTGCAGTGATTATAGAACTGGAAATTTTTATCATATTAAAGAATGTGAAGAATACATTTGTTAACTAAGTTTTGCATCTAGATCAAGCTAAATTCAGCCTATGTATAGAGAAGGACAGGATTCATTGCCCTCTCTAAGAATTTCACTAACTTAGTCCTGCAGTTAAACTGTGAACGATGCAGAAAAGTGATGATGTTATTAATATCTGACTGAATGCTGAATCAAACCCCAGCACAGTGCTAGATAGCATTCTAACATGGGAATTAAAATCTCTGGTATTAGAGAAAGCCTTGAGCACTTGGTTTCAGGCAGTTAATATCAATTTTCTTGAAAAAATTTGAGACAAAAGTCCTTACAATTTGACCACTTCAGGAAATATTCTGAGATGTCATGTAGACCCTGTTTTTGTTGCATACAGGCTTTATACTTCTGCTCATACCGTACCATAATTGCTGGGATAAAAGAGTCATTCAGCACCATCGTCTTTTAGAACTGACTCTTGGTGGTGTTTCCTTCACACCAGAGACGATCTATCCCATTTCCCAGAACATCCTTTCAATGGAACGCACAGGGTCAGCTGGGCAACCAGACCTTCCTGCTTTTCCAAGGAAAGTCTGAACTCTGGATCCACCTTTTCATTTTGAGCACTTCTCAAATCACAGAACTGGAAACTTTATTTTCATGGTAGTAGAAGGAGAACAACAGAAAGGGATCCCAGTGAGAGCACAGGGGTCTTCTGACCAACACCAAGAATGTGCTTCTGGTCCCATCTACTATGTCACATGTAACCACCCAGAGATGGGTTGCCTCTTTGTGTTCCTTTGAAACAAATATCTGGTGACTCAAAGATTAATCCCTACAGGTGCCAGCCCAGTTACAATACTGTGAAACAATGGAACGTTTATGTTACCTCCAAGGCATTGCCTTGTTACTCTCCTAGGTACATTAGAGTTACTTCTTGAGTGGGTTGCAGTTGGTGTTGGCTATAATAATATGCTGAGGTTATATATACATATGTCCATCTATACATGTTAAAGTTGTTGTTATTTCTACATTACCATACTGAACAGTTACCCTTTGGGGTTTTTCCTCTTCCTTAACCGAAGAGATTCTTTAACATATATGACACACAATTTGGCAACAGCCAAAGCAGGACAGTATTGTTGAGGCAAAGTGATAACAGTATGTGCTGAGCCTAAGGCTACAGCCAGAAAGCAGCTGTCAGTGGACGAGTAATAGATACCATTGGAAGACAGAAAGCCCACACAGTTACAAGAAGTGGCACATTTCTTGCATATAGTAACAAATAAAAATGGCTAGGAATTGTGAAGCTTAGTTCCTTAAACCCCCGGCTTTTAATTCACAGATTCCATCCAGTTGGATTTCTTGCTTCTTATTAGTAAGATTGAATTTATAACTGTCTAAGCAACATTTCTTCAGGCTAAGAGCTACACTAACTACACCTTTAGGTTTCTACATGAAAATGAGAGGCAGGTTTGGATGGTATCTTCATATTCAAGGTCAGGTTTTGTGCCAAGACTGTACTTTTTGAAGTGAGAAAGAGTTCTCACTCCTAACTCCTAAGGAGTTCTCACTCCTTAATTTTCTCAATATCTCTCATTCATGGCTTTTAGCTGAGAGCTGAAGCAAAATAACCCACATAGCAAGGTAGCAATGAATTCTCATTGCATTTCTGTGTCAAGCTGATAGAAAGAGTGAAGGGATGGCACCCTAGCCCTCAGAGTTTCACCTCCCACAAATGCTACAGTGCTGCAAATTTTCATGCTGATCTAGCAGGTGCAAAGGTAGAAGGACTGGGAGAAAACACTCGTGTTTAGTGAGTAGTCTCTGTAAGGGAGGACATGAGCATTTCTAATCCTGAACACGCTGACCAAAGCTCGCTGTTCACAGGAAGGCACACAGTCAATTTAACCAAGTCAGTTATTTAGTTCAATAAATATCTTCCTGACCTCATCTGGAGATAATCTTATGCCCTGAAGTATAGGATTCCTGCCTTGTTAATGCAGGAAAGATAGGAACAGATGGTTTTAAAACCGTCAAATGTGTGCTCTGGAGACAGAGGTGACGGGAGAGTGGTTGCACCCCGATGTTGTATGCAGAACACAACACCTGGACATCATTTCTATGTACCTGAAAACAACATGCAAGAAAGTGGAGCTGCTGGTGCGTAGGAAGAAACATCATCCCTGCTTTGTGTGGGTTTAGTTGAACAATGTAAGTAAGTTTCCAGACTCTTGGAACATCCACCCATAGTCCACCTACCAGAGAATAAATCACATAGAATCATATTTGCTTGAAACTATACAACAGGCCAAGGTGATACAACGTTCCAATAAGCCAGACCTATACCATCTATTCTTTTTTTTTTTTTTTTTTTTCATTTACTAGGCAGTCTATATTAAGAAGTCATTCAAACTGTTTAGAAAGAATGGAAAGTGTCTTGAAATGGCTAAGTAATCTGAAGCGCAGTAATAGATGAAGTTTGTTTTCTTTATACTACTGCACAACGATCATCATATTTCCCAACAATTTCTGCTTTCTGCAGTTGCTTTCAAGTGGAATGTGAGTTTTCTCAATTATTCAATTTTGTTGAGATCCAGGACTTCCTTTACTAAGAGGTCCTTTTTCCATCAGTAACTATTTACATGTACTCATTTTTCCTCAGTGATGAAGAAGTTGTTGTTTGATTGTTTGAGTTTCAACATGATGAGGTTGATGCCTTTGCTCCCCACTTATGAAAGCAGGTAGGAGAACACTTCCCTATATATTATGTCTAATGAGCTGAGCATGAAAAATAAGCCTAGGGTTGGAGAAGGGCTCTCTATTAAAGCAGTTGTCATGAAATTCCTACTAAAGAAAAATGAGAAGAGTTGCCTTGATCAGACGATGCAAAATGATAACTTTATTGTGACAATGGAAAGGAATTTCATTTTTCCACACCTTATGAACTAGTGGAGAACCTCGTATAAAGTCAACAGAAAAGTTGTATGGATATTGTGGAGGGAAAAATGGGCATGTGTTGCCTCATTGAACAAAGGTGATCACCCAGATGATATCAACAAGGAAGGACAGTTTCCCTTTCATCTGCAGCTCAGAAGAAGACACGTGCCCTGAAATATTTAATATTTGCAATCACTATGGAGAGAAACAAATGGTACCTCTCATCTTTCTCTCTCTCCCACCCCTAGTCATCTAGCAGCTCTCATAACTGGCATATGCTATGGCTGAATGACCTGGCTTCATTCACAACTAAATCAGTACTAAAACAGTCAGGATGATAGATAGCGGCTTATCAATAATTGAAAAGAAAGGCTTAGAGATGTCCCATTATCTGAATAATTAATGCTGCACATGGGCTTTGTAATTCCTTAATAAAACTGACTGATTGATTTGCTTAATTAATTCCTTCTTTGACAGGCTTATTGCTTTCTTTGGAGACAGGACTGAGAAAAAAAAAAAAAGGAAAGAAAAAAGAAAAAGAAAAAAAAGCAGTAAAAGGAAGACTAAAAATTAGGAAGGAAAAGAAAGATTTAAAATCTTTCATAAACTTTAACCCTCCACTAGAGAATAGAAGAGATGTTCAACAGTTAATTCTGCCTTACATCCCAGACTCTCCCCAATCTCCTCCATCTCTTGCCAACCACAAAAATGGCTCCATAAATAGAAATATCGACAACAGAAAAAACACCCAACAGATTTTTCCCACCTGTTTTGCATTTCACCTCTGTTCATGTCCCTGTGCAACTGATCAAACATTATGATAAACCGTAAAGTGTCCCATGACCACACCAGTAGTAAACTTGGCTGAGCCTTAAACACTTTTGAATAAATCGATCTGAATGAAATGTTTAAAGCCCACTTCAGTTTAACAGCAATAATTACTTTGAAAGTTGTCTGCTGCTGCCACTTCACTGCTCTGTCATAAACAAAATGCTTTCTTTGGTTGGAAGGTTTACCTTAGGGGAAAAACTTAAGTACTAGCTTGAAGTCAGCAGGTGCTGTCAGCTTGTTGTCTCTACTTTTTTACTTTTTTGTTTTTTTGTGTTAAACCTACTTGAACTGATGTGGGACTAAACTTATTATCTGAGATGAACTTCTCAAATACCAGTGGGTTCACCCTTACAGAACCTCCCCATCTGGTGTCAGACACCGTGTTAGAAAAAAAGTGTATTTATGAGGG
Organism: Calidris pugnax; assembly: GCF_001431845.1. NCBI lineage: Eukaryota > Metazoa > Chordata > Aves > Charadriiformes > Scolopacidae > Calidris > Calidris pugnax. The sequence continues at coordinate 3,178,535 of NW_015090911.1, read as the reverse complement.
TCTAAGAACATACTGAGATGGGCAGTCACTGAAACCTGGCCATGAGGGTCATATAAAAAATTCATATGTGGCAAACACCCCCAGAATATGATATATGCTTATGTTTTTGAGCAACGGTTTTGTTCCACACACGTTCTTCATGTCTTATCAGCACAGCAATGCTTGCTGCATATTTGACACCATGCAAAAATGAATGTATCCCTCAAATCTGGAGACACATTTTCCTAAAATATGGCTGCATGGATGTGAACTAGGGATTAAACCAATTCTTATTTATAGCTGTTCCCCTTTAACCTAGACAAAACCAACCTAGACCTCGTCAATATCTGCTGCTAAAATGGTATTTTGCATTAAAATAATAATGTTCATGGAAAGTCTGTTGATTTAGAGTTGTTTTGGAAAGATTACCCCTTTATCTTCCCGTTTTCTAGATAATTAAAAAGACAAAAATTGAACTGAATCAGCTGAAAAGTGAACAAAGTCAACACGGCTAATCTGTGCAGACTCGGAAAGCCAGAATGCCATACTGAGTGAAGGTGCTCTACAGAGAAAATGTAGATTACTGTGCAGACATAGTTTCTGGTCTAATTTTTCCTATATGCTACTTTAGAGGTACTTACAGTATATTGAAATCTGCAGTGCAGACATTCTTGTGATTTTTAACTGTAGAGAAGAGATGGTTATCATGGTTTTGACAAGCAAGGGAAAAGGAATGTGTGGACAAGATGATTCAGATCAATATTTATCCCAGTAACTAGGTTGAAAAAAGGACAATCATTTGACTAACAAAATTTATTCCAAGTTTTCCACGTGACAAATAAATGCAAGGCTTCTGATTTTTTGAATCTGGGTGGATTTGGGCTTTGGTTTTTGGTTTCTTTTTGGTCAAACGTAATTTGTTAGGACAACTTTAGCAGTTTCCTTAGAGCTCAGTCTCTTTGAGATGAAAGAAGACAGAAGGGTGAAAAACATGAACATGGAGAAAGTTGATGAGATTTGTTGTTAAAAGTTAACACAAACTTTCACTTTAATTTTTTTAAGATTTGCTGATTCAAATATCAGTGGGCTGAATATTGCACTTCTTTCTGAATCAAGGCACCTGTTGATAGTGAAGAGAAAAATTATATAGACTATCAGACAGACCTTAGTGTTGAAGGGTAGTTCTGACCCAGGCTTTCAGGTATTTGAAGTACTTCTAATTCTGGTGTTGGTACTGTGCCATTTTCTTTCATGTTGATTTCATAAAATGGTCAGAAAGGATTTTTTTTCTGAGGAGCAAGTCTGTACAACCCGATGTGTACATTCAATCAGTTATTCAAATCTTGTGCATGTGCAGAGTATCTGAATCTCAAATGACACATTAAATTGGATGCACAGTTGAGGGAAATAATTAGCATAAGAAATGGCTTTCTTGAGACTCATGATGAGGTTTCCAGGCTCATCACAGAGGAGATTTTGACACAACCAAGACAACTCGTTTTCAGCAGTTCTTCAGCTACATAATCCACTATCCGTCTACTCAGCATTTCAAATCAGAAAACCACCAAGACTTACAATTTCAGCATCTTTCAGGGCCAGTGTCTGACATCAGCATTACTCACTGCCTGACATGATCAAGCCAGTTATTTCCTTCTGCCTCATTCGTTCAGGATGGCAGCACCCCTAGAAAAAAGGATGGACTTTTTAAGCTTGACAGTTCTCATGCAGAAGGCGGAGTCTGAAAATTTAACACTCCGTTTAAATAAGATTGCTTCTCTATCGTGTTAAAAATGGTGTGATGGGAGAATTGAAGCGTTATCTAAGTTGTATGGTTTGAAAATAGCTACAGTGTCTTTTATTTATAGTGAATTATTTGCAAGTGTTTATCTTTTTTGATTGTAATAGGTCCAGGCAATACTGAGATATTCTGCTTACACTTCTCTTCCTCCTGCCCCTGTGTTAATCCTGTGGAAGCATAGGAAAGGACTTCGTCCTTCCAGTCAGGATTTTTGAGTCTAGCCCTAACATAATGCAAAATCCTATATAAGTAATGGTAAATAGCTTCCACTTAGTTTTCAAAGTAAGCTGCCTAATCAAAATGTAACATTTAGTACTTAGGAAAAGGTTGTGAATAGTATGACAATAAGCCACATTTGAAATACCAAACTACATTGGAAACAGAAGTTACTCATACAGCATGCCCACCATATGGTTCCACCATAACACTTTCTATAACTGCAAAATACTTTCCTCATTGTCTTTTCTCTGAAAAATTATCTCAGAGTGTGATGTCCTTCCAGATCTCTCTCCAACAACCTGGAACCATTAGCTGTGGCCCCCAGCACAGCTGTGGCAATGGATTGCACAAGCTCCCTGACTCTGCCTTGGTTTTTTTTGGCTCATGTAACCTGTTTACACAGGCATATAGAAAATTTGGCTCATTAACACTCTCATGGGAGACTGTCCTTTTAAGTTAGAACAACAGTTGCTGTTACCCAAAATAAAGTTCATGCTGGAATCCCATCCATGGAGCAGACAGACATTTCTGAGGCCATTTACCATGTCCATACTTAAAGATTCCCAAGTGTCAGACACATGGTCTGAGACAAATGACAGAGCAAAAACTATACCCTGCTCATCAGGGCTTCTCATTCTCCCTCCTTCAGCTGAGCTGCCTAGTCCTGCTCTCTACCTTCTCCTCCTTGCCTCTAACTCTGGGTCAAATGAAAATTTCTGCAGAAAATTCCTATGTTTCTGTGTGTATTACCCCATTCTAGTTGAAGGTGTCCCTGCCCATGGCCAGGGGGGTTGAAACTCTACGATCTTTAAGGTCCCTTCCAACTCCAACCATTCCATGATTCTATGATACCGCTACATAGGCTCAGAAAAGACTTGGAAGTGCCTGTCAAGGAGGTTTCTGTCTCACTGCAGTATTTGGGGGAAAACTAGTCATCCATCTAGTCCACCAGTACAATTTTGCTTTCCCTGAGCTGAATATGAATATGATGCTGAATACTTGCGAGTGGAATTGCATTCATTAAGGGGGAAAAAAATGAACTCTAATTTTCAATTTACCGATTAGGATGTTTGTTTATGTTCTGCCTTTAAGGCATCTTGTAACAACAGACTATCGTATCTTGGTTCTCATGAACCTCTGCAGTACAGAACAAAGATGAAGTGTTTACAATTTTTTCTTAATGAAAAAGAACATCATTATATTAAGTTGCACTTTGATTGCATTGAAATGAAATCTCCATTTAAATAAAAAATTAACCTGACATTTTATCGTAGGCATAGGCATGCATCTATACGTACGTATCTGAATTTGAGACTTTCAACATGGTGTGTATATGTACTTCTATACATACATGCTTATCTATATTTGACGAGATGTATCTGTACTTGTGATTATGTGTTTTCATACTCATTCTTTCTCATTTTTTCCCCACAAAGTATGTCATATCATACTCAAAAGAAATTAAATTCAAACAATGAGGGCTAGTGTTCTAAAAAGTTTATCATGCTAGGAGTTAAGGCTTCATAATAATGTAACACTATATTTGCCAAATATGATTAAAATTAAATCTTTTTCTAGGGATGGAAAGAAATATAGAAAATGAAAGAAGAATCATGTTTCTTCACCATTACACAACTTATAGTTGTGCATGACTGGAAAGTGTTCTCTTTTTTTTGGCAGAAATTAGATTAAAGAAAAAAAGTTTCCCAGATTTCCCATGTAGCAATGTCTCCATTCTTTTTAGTACAGGGAAATAATCCTTGAGAATTTATAAATAATGTAAATATATAGATTGTGGTTTTCATTTGTATTTTTTTTGAGAATTGTTTCCTGGGGGAAATAATAATGCAGTTCAGTGATGCTAGATATTTTATGGGTACCATGTATGAAACGAATGCTTGCTTAATTGTTTCTGGCATATAAATGTGAGCTGAAAAATGCAAGATCATAACAGCCGCAGTGAAGCTGATCCTAATGAAAATGAATAGATAGGGATAAGCTTTTGATTTCAAAGGAACAACTGGTCATGTTGGTGCATGGGGTAAAACTGCCTAAACAGGACAGAAATCAGCTGTGCACAGAGTTACTGGAGAAGTGGTTTGAAGAGCTGTGAAACACGAAGTCTGTCTAAGTCTACTGTGTAGTCAAAACAAATTGGAACTTAAGGGACAGGAAACTGCACAACAGATTAATGGACAAGATGTCTGCAGCCAATGAAAAAGCGGTTCCCTTTCATACCTAGAGACAATACCTATGAGTTATCCACGCATTCATGGTGTCACTTCGTTATTAAGGATATCATATAATCTGGAAAATGGTCAAATATAAGATTTATGGAAATTTTATTTAATGGCTAAAGCAGGTACCTAATAATGATCCAAGTCTGACTATGTGCTTGGTGCAGAGCTAATATCCTCTTGCATCCATAATCTTTAATAGACACATATCAGAAGACAACCGACATGCTTGTATATCTGTAACTAAAAAGTACTGCGATAATAATGACTATAGCCAAGTTTAAAAAAACAAGAGACATTGGAATCAGTGGGCAAGCTTCTGTACTTATCTGAACCTAACCTTTTCAGTTCTGACCACTGCCAAGAGCAGCATTGATCCATATCCCATTTCAAAGTGGAACCACACAAAACAGTCAACTGAAAATTAATAAAGTTTGTTAAGCCATAAATTGCTCTTCAGCAACACAGAATTTCTGAACTGGTGTTTATTGAAATGCAAATCACTGATCATAAGTCCCACTGCCTTCATAACCATTATTTAAAAATTAATTGCACAGACCAAATCATCTCACTGGTTGAGTATCTTCCAGTTGAGAGTTCTTTAACTTCTGGTATTGATAAATTGCTCCAGTCCCTTCCTATAACATGTTCCTTATACGCTACAGACAGTAAAGAGGAACTAACTGATTTCAAGGGAATAGGTTTCCTAGTCTTACTGCATATGTTCACTCAGAATATAAGGTATGGAGCAACAGAAAACCAACAGGTTGTGTTGTCTGTGCCTTTCTCAATATAGAACTGCTTCTGTCCTGTGGTGTTAATACAGCCTGAGGTGGTTACGGGTTTGTCTAGTGCTTTAATGTGAAAGAATAAAGGTTCAGCACAGCTCAAACAAATTCTTCATACCCCATGTCACTGCAGAGAACAGGAAACAGTTCTCTTCTCTTGTAGGAGCCACTCCCCACAAACTTTTAGTCTAGGCTTTCACTGATTGGAAAAGCTCCCAAAATAAGTGAGTCAATCCTGAGGCCTTTTGCCTGTTTTGTCTTCTCTAAGAAGAACAAAGGCAGTTTTTATGTAAATTAGATTTGAACCTATTTTATATATATCTTTTCCTACCTTAATCTGGCTCCAGGTTGATCATCCTCCTAAATCTCAGTTTGCTGAATTCTTGGAAACTTCTACTTGTGCCTTTGGGAAATGCTTTTCATCTTTACTCCTCTAGTTTTATTCCATTTAATGTTTCTCCTCTTGACTGGCAAACATCCTCACAGCAGATGAGTGAAGGAAGTGTCATGTTAAGTTAAACGATGCCACTGCAGCACTAAAAACAACACAGCCCATTACAGAAGAAGCCAAAAGCCCCGTAGGGAACCCTGAGACTAGGAGTCTGTAGTGTCCGTATATTGATTGTTTTCTCCTAAGTTATTGAACAAAGAATATATTATATTATGAGTGTAGCAAATCATAAAATATCCACTAATGTTCAGGGACTCTGCATGGATTATGCTTTAGGTTTCTTTAAAGAGTGAAGATCTCTGAAAACACAGCAGATTTCTTGCTGACTTTAAGATAGTAATTTTTTGTTTGTCTGGAAGTTTGGTTTTTTGTTGTTGTTTTTTTTCCCAGTTTTCCACAAGAAATAAAAGCTCTCATAATTCATATCATGAGGTGATGAATTATTTTGAGCAAACATATCATCATAGTCTAATTATAATCCAAGTTGGCCAGGATTCCATTTTATATTTCGGTTAATTTCATATATAAATTGTTATTTAAAAAAAAAATAAAATAATTACCCTTATTATTAACAGCATTAGGAATTCTGCTTATTATTAACACCTAAGGGTTCTATTAATACATTAAAGTTTCAATACAGCAAGGGTACAATAGGGAATAAAAGCCTGCCCCACCTCAAATAGTTTAGAGAATTTAATGAGACAGAGCCTGATAGACAAAGACAAGAAAATTACAAGATAACATTTATGAACCAAGAATGTTGTTATAGCCTCCAAGTGAAGATTCAATTCCATTTTCTGTAAAAGCTGGAATTAAATACATTCATTTCTTCTGTTAAAAGCACAATCACCCTTAGACTTAAATTTTGAAAATGGGTTACCGATTTTGGCTGGTTTTATTACCAGGTAGATAGTCAAGCCTACTTAAATGAGCCAGATTTTCAGCACATGGGAATAAAGGCAACTGATAAAGTTTCAAATTGCTACTCATTTTTCAAAATTCAGGCCATACTTGTTAATGAAAATCAGACCACTTAATCTTAGAGTGAAGATTTAACTACCTGGAAAGTTACAAGAGTTTGAAGGACTTAAAAATTACTTATTTGGGATGATTTACAGATGACTCAATCTTTTTCATGCTTTTTCTCACAAATGTCTTTACTTCACCATCTGTAATTTTAGGTGCTGTCAATTGACAAGACTCTTGTGTGATTTGTTGTATGTCATTGTTTAATAAAGCAACAGCAAGAACAACAACACTTTAAGATATTTTATTATTGGTGATCTCAATTATGCTAGAAAAGTTGATGAAAGCATGTTTATCTTTTGCAGTTACAGACAGGTCCATTTAAACTTCAGTCCCCTAAATGGAGAATTTTCATTCCTGGTTTAAATGGGAAGCAAAGGGATTCCTACCTCTCCAGGGTAGCAGAACACTGGAAGTTCAGAATTTAAGTCAGATCTCTACAGTTCACTGCTCATTTTGAGAGTCTGATATCTTTCATCCAAATGTGCAGCTCTTTTGTTCTGACCTGCTCTGTGCTAGTATCAATCCACCTTCTTCTCTGAACCTTCCCATCCTGGAATTGTTGTGCTGTTCCCTCAGTCTCTCTGTGAAGAGCTAATCCTTAAAATTTAATTTCCAGTGATGTAAGATGAACATTTAAGCTTTCACCTTATAAGAAGACAGTCTTTGCCCTTATGCAATTTGTTTTCTCAGGAAAATTTAAAAAAAAACGTATAGACTTATGTTCCTGAACAGGCCTTTTCTAACACTAAATAGCCATATGTATCTTGGAGAGCTGCACAAATACTCTGCAAAAGTAGATCAAGATTTCTTTACTGTAAGGGTGGTGAAACACTGGAACAGGTTGCCCAAAAAAGTTGTGGACGCCCCATTCCTGGCAGTGTTCAAGGCCAGGCTGGATGGGGGTTTGAGCAACCTGGTCTGGTGGGAGGTGTCCCTGCCCATGGCAGAGGAGTTGGAACTAGATGATCTTTAAGGTCCCTTCCATCTCTAACCATTCTATGGTTAAATGATTCTTTATTGGCAACAATTACCTGACTTGGTTCCTTATTTCCTGTATCTTCTCCTTATGGGGCCTCCCCAAAACTCTCCATGTGTAAACAAAGAGCATTATGCTTGGCTTCAGTTCCACAAGGTGTTTCTGTCAGTGCTTTTCCTCGCTTTCAGGACAGATACTGTGCTGGGCCTCGGCCAAGGTGCAGAAAAGGATGTGACAAGATTGCAGTGCCTTTTTGATTTATCTTTCCTGGCCTATGTGTTAGTAGAGCACTAATGGACACTGGTGTTAAGAAAAGGGATGACAAATCTTAGGACCTGTTGGCCGGGCAGAATTGTGTCACACGTACACTCAACTTGTGGCTTGATATAAGACATTTAATCTCTCTGTACTTAAGCCCCATCTGTAAAATGGATGTCAGGACATTGCTACAGCAGGAGCTGTTGTGAGAGGGAAAGGGTGTATAATTAATAGCTGACTAGAGGCTGGATGGCAAAATTCATCGGGTGGTGGGTAGGTTCATAATGAATTTCTGACCTGGGGGACAAACATCAGTGGTACTTCATTACTTTAGTCCTGGGATGAAGAAAAGGCCCTGTATCATTAAGCAGCTGGGAAGGAAGTCTGTAAATTGGGAAAAAAGCAGGAGGTAGAGAATCATCTGAAGGGAACTGGACACACTCTGCAGGTAAAGGAACTCAAGCATTTAAAGGCAAGTTAAAACCACGGTTTAATCCATTTTCTTTATCTTTCTTTTAGAGTTCTTGATACTACATATAGTAAGACCTTTCTTACCTAACCGCTACTTTTTGTCCTCCTTTTCTGCTCCATGTTGGCAGTCAAAATTTCATATGAGATCTCTTCAGAAAGCTCACCTAGGTGACCCCAAGGTCTTGACTCAAAGGGTCTCACTTACCCCACCATGCCAAAAATATTCTTCTTCCCTAATTGTCTCTAGTTTAAAGGCACCCTGATAATCACATTATCTGCTTTCTTTCATAAAGTTCATTCTTAGCATTTCCATCTGTAATAAAATTAAATCTTTCTTTGCTCCTGGGACTTAAAGATTGAGTAGCCTTTCTCAACTTTCTGATTCAAAGGAATGTTGTACCTAAGCATCACTAATGCTCTCTGTCACCTCCTAGACTATAAACTAAAAAATAAAATAGCAGCATTTGTTAGAGTTGCTTAGTAGCTACCACCTGATTCTTTTAAGAACATGGTAAGAGAATCCTTCTGTACCTAAAAAAATATTAAAAATACAAAACTTAAAAAACCACCCACTGCTGTTTAATATGCAAAACTAAATCAGCTACTGCAAGAAGCACTAGACAAATCAGAGCATTTTTCTGGAATAGGCAGTATGTTAACATAGGTTATATTTACACTTCACATAGCTGCTCTCTGTCATCTGTCTCTCTGGTTGCCCTCCAGAACTTATGTAGGGCACTGTCCTAAATCCTAAAATGCTCAGCCAAGGAAACTTCTGCAGTGGGTCGCAGCAGATGAATACACACGTTGTCAGCAAAATTTCTGCTCTCTCCAAATACAGAGATCTACTGGGTGCCAAAATCCTATGAGAAAGAAGGAAAATGAACATTTTGGGTTAGCAGAACACAATCTTTACCTCAGCAAAAGCAAAGTTTTTCAGTCCCCAGTCTTGCATAAATATAAGTACCTTCCTAAATTCTGGGTTCTCTGTCGTAAAGTAGGTACTTTTTAGACTTGTACAATCCAGAGGGGCTTGCAGAAGCTGTACCTAGGCAAACACACGGGCACAGCTCTGGAGCTACTTTGAAATATTGACAAATATTATCCCCAGCATTTAAAAAAAAAAATCATTTTCCAGAAGGTTTTGTAGATTTTCTGTCAATCTTAGGAACAGAACTGTGTATAGTAGTGTACAGAATTTCTGGCGTCTCCATATTCAAACTACGGTATTGGCAGATAAATTTCTGTCCAATGAGGTCCAGCTGACGTGGATACAATTCCTTAGGACTCAGGATTGCTGTTGGTCAAGTTAAACCAACACTGGCCATTTTCTCCAGAAAAGCCTAGTCCTGTTATCAGGAAAGCAGCCCAAGTTCAGAGTTTCAGGTGGCTCGTAATTACTATCATTTTCAGATCCTAATGTGTCACTCAGCTTTATACCTTTGCTTTCCTTGGTCTGAACATGTAATCACCAACATATCTTTGCATTCTTGTAAAGGCAGAGAAAAAGAAAGGGAACCTGCCAGCAAGCTCTGTTGAGCAATTTTCATATAAACTGCTTTTGTACTAATAGCTGGTGCTGGGGATGTGGGAAATCCTGGGTTTGGGGTTTTGACTGTATTGTAAGCTAATTTTCCAATCCTATATTAAAATATAAAACTTGCTCTTGGCTTTTCAGCCCTTGGAGCCATGGAAGAAAGAGACTGGTGCATTTTCATCTCCATGTCGCAGGTAAATGAGGTTTTGGTTCACCCCCTAGCAGAACAAAAACACTATACTGGGTTTATATTAAATAAATTCAGAAGTTCTAATTAAACCAGCATCAACTCAATGGAATGTAATAGCAGTTCAGCAATGGCCTTTTTTGAGCTATTCTTCATGTTAGGATTGGTAGCAAGTAATTACCCACATCATTACTGAAACCAGTTTTAAGGCAACACTTCAGGAGGATAAAACCACTTTTTCAGGTTATTCCTTTACTGAAACAAAAAAGTTGAACATTTCCAGGCAAAAACATGGGTTATCAGGTGAATGAGGAATGATATCATTAAGACAATTTGGTAGAAGGTATAATGGTAGTAGCATGATCTCTTTTTATTTTCCTCTTAGGAACATTTTTTTGGAATAGATAGATTGGATTGTAACTCCTGTCACTAATCCCAGCCTTCTGCTATCTGATCTACCATTTCATATGCTGTCATAGTCAACATTGTTAAGCATCCTTTACCATCCATGTTTTATGTTGTTGTTTTATGTTCTTGTTGTTTTGATACTACTGTAGAACCTTAACAGATTCTCATATTGTTCCTTTACCCTGTTGAAAATACTTTTTTACTCCCATTTTCTTTATCTCACTCCAAATACATGAATGGTAAAGAAGAGAACAACTGCAAGTGGTTATAGAATAAGTTAAATCTGCTAAATAAATTATATAGAAAAATTAAAAGCTGCTAGTATACTGCAGTATAATGCATATTTTATCATTTCCCCCTTACAATGTTGTTAAAAAATACATAACCTCTTGATGTATGTATACTTCCTTGAGGAAGGTGCTCTGTAGCTCTGAGGCAGGATAAGTAGCATGTGATGTGGCAGCTGTAAGGTAACAACATGTTTTCCCATAAAAAGCAGAGTAAATGGGCACATAAATTCCATATAAACTGTCAGTGTGTCAGCTATGCTAACACTGGGTAAGCTACTGCCCTGCAGCCTCACTAACTTATGCACCATCATTTTTCAAACAATACACTTCAAGAACTCGTACAGCTCCCGTGGAAGCAAAGCTCAGACCACCCTCCTTCTGGCTACTCCAGCCACCTTCATTCCTGTGCAAGGCCTGGAGAGGGATGAAATCCAACTGTTATTTTCTGTAGGTGACTTTTTCCCCAGTGTCTGAGAGCAGGAGGTCTGCAGCACAGCTGGGAGTCTAACCATGTTTTCTGATGGATTATCACAGTCCAGGATTCATCTCATCTAGCTTTACGTATCTACTCAGCAGACCTCTACGTCTGAGCAAGTCACCCCAGGCTCTGCAGTCGCTGGTTGCAGTTAACCTGGGTGCTGAGTACTTTTAGGGAGCAATTCATCTGATCTACTTTAGCGGTGTACTTTAGCTGACATGCATCACACCTCAAAAGAGCCTAGGGAGTTTAGCAGACATCAACACCTACATTATGAATGTCTAAGATAGAAGGCATAAATCAACTCCTGAATATCTTTAGCCCTCTAAAATAACCGTTCTGCTAAGTTAGGTAATCTGACTGACTACTCTACTTTTTGGCTGGATATATGTAAACTGAGGAACCTCATATACTTGGGCTACCTCAGCAGCTGACACCAAACTATCCACCTCATCTTTCTTGTTTGTGAAATAGGAATTCTGCAGGCAGCTTGCATCCCCCTTTCTAGAGAGAACTCTGATATGGAAAAGCTGGAGATAGAAATAAGGAATTATGAGATTGATTTTTGATGAACTCCATACAACAACAAGAATAAGGTGCAACCTTGCTAGGCCAAAAGTTTGTGACTCTGTTTTATACTGGATTCATTTTCTGTACTAGCTGTTTCACAAAACACTTATTGAGGCAGGGGGGAACACTGACATGTTGACAATTTTACAACCAAAATTTTGCATATTAAAAAGTCTTTCATGAATGATACGTAACAATGGATGGCTAAAGAGAGAACATGGGAAGAAGAACCCCTTTGTCAAAGTTGAAAAAAACTTGGATTTTTTTCATGTTTTCAAATATGTTGTAGAACCAGAAAATTATCACCCCAAAAGTTTACCCTGTATTACTAAGGAATATTTACCGGCCACCTTAGGTTGTTCCCTGTGTTCTGGGCTGTGACACAATGGTCATGAAAGACAAACAATGTCAGTTTGAGGCGCAGTTAAAATTTTTATATCAACAAAGGCAATGAAACTCTTCCACACTCACACTTCCTTTTCAAGGTCAAGTGTTCTTCCTCGACCTCTTGAAACATGCACACAACTAAATTATACAGGCATATCATTGTTATCATAAATACATTATGTACTCCTATTTTCATAGTTAATGTAAGAGGGTCAGAGAAAATTTTTACTTGAATAAAGCGGGTCAGTAACCTGAAAAGGTTGAAGAACGCTGCTTTAGATAGATGGACAAGGAAAGTCTCCATGACCTGATTTCCATGAACTTTAGCTGAGTTTCAGGTGCTGAGCAGGTATTTTAGTTTATGGTAGAAAACAAGCTAATCCAAAGATATTTCCTTAGTTGCTATTGGCAAGCTATTCAGCAATTCTGTATGTCATGTTTTCCATGCAAGAGAGATGTCCAAAAATAATTTGTTTTTAATGTGGATTCTTCAAGAAGGCATAGTGAATTTCTCTCAGGAACTGATGAAACAACATAGTCTGAAGCTTTAATAAAATCAAGAAAATTCATTTGATGCCATAAGTGAGAAGGACCCCTCTGAATTCATTTAGCCCAAGAGGAGAGCAAAGTTTCTAATCTGTTTTAGTCCGGTACACTCCTCTTGTCCAGTTTGCACAGTCATTAGATCTTTGAAAGAGGCTTTTAGGCAGTCTTGTGATGAAAGTAGTACAGTGAAGCAGAGAAAGACAACATCATCACAGTGAATGCCTACAATTTTAATATAAACAAGTGCAGTCATTAGTCAATCATCTAAGTGTCTAAATTACCATTATGCATCACTTATTGTTATCATTTTAATTATATCTAGTTACATAAACAGTTGTGTCTTGTTTGTGTTTGTGCTTTTTATTTTTTTTTTCATTTAGAACCTCTTAGATTCATACCTGCGTATTAACATCAATTACTCAAATGTCTTATCACTGTATTTCCCAATATCAAGAAGCATAAAAATGGGAAAGGGGTTGTGTTTATGGACTCCAAAACATAAATGTAGAGTCATGAAACAGTTACTTTCAAAAACTCACCTTGCTGATTGTCATGATCACACTACTAGAAGCAAACCAGTTACTCTGCAAAGCTAGTTTATGGAAAGCAGCAAAACAAAATATGCCAGTTACATTTCATTATGTCAGGTAACTTTCTTGACATCATATAATGTAAAAATAGTACTAACTAAAAAAAAAAAAAGAAAAGGTCATTGTTGGAGTAAAAAAAGTGGTAGTTGTGTTTGATCCTGCTACCAGAATTGAGTTGAGGTGGCATTTCTCTGCTTTTTTGGCAATAGGAGTGTTGATCTTACACCCACAAAAATGGCTTGTAAAAAATAAAGAAATTCTGAAAGCTGGTTAAACTGGCAGCTACTTTCATGCTTCTTCATGCCCTTAGGTTTGTTATGTTGGGAAGTAATCCTCATGAGAATCCTAAAATCCATTGGCAGGTTTATATTTTTGTCTGAGGAAGTGCATGCAGACATTTGGAAAAAAAAAAAACCAACAAAAAAAAAGACAAAAGGAAGAATGATATGTTCTTACCAAACTTTGTACTTCTTTCTTTTGTTTTTTTTTTTCGTGAAGCTGAGGGCAAGGTTTCATTTCAGGACATAATTCAAATTTTATGCAGATCTTTGGATCAATGTTTATATCCTGTGTCTATAGCTAAGCCTTCTCAAGCTGTGATCCCATCAGATCTCCTGGGGCATTCCAGCTGCGATCCTGTCAGATCTCATAAGCTAAATAGGTTGGGCCAACTCAAGCTGTGATGCTGTCAGATGTCATCAGTTAAGCAGGCTTGGGATGAGTCTGTGCTTGATCAGGTGACTTGCCATGAACAGGTTGGTTTCAAAGGACATAGTGGTTGTGATAACGCCATGTGTGTGAATGATGTTCCCTTTTCCTTTGTGAAGGCATTGATCTCAGGCAGAAACTTTGCATCCTCAATACATCACACTGCCGAAAGACAGTGTTTATTAAAAGAAGGGGATGAAACTGAGGCACTTCAGCAGATTTCAGCATAAATAAAGAGACTGGAAAAGATATCTGCTTTTTCTGTGCTTATGTTATCAGATTCACAGCATCCTGGACTATATGAGGAATAGTGTGGCCAGGAGGACCAGGGAAGTGATGGTCCTCAGCGTTGGTGAGACTGCACCTTGAATACTGTGTTCAGTTTTGGGGTCACCACTAGAAGAAAGACATTGAGGTGCTGAAGTGTGTCCAGGGAAGGGCAACGAAGCTGGTGAGGGGTCTAGAGCACAAGTCTTACGAAGAACGGCTGAAGAAGCTGGTGTTGTTCAGCCTCGAGAAAAGTAGGCTGAGGAGAAATCTTATCACTGGCTGCAATGACCTGAAAGGAGGTTGTAGAGAGGTGGCATCAGTCTCTTCTCCCAAGTAACAGGCGAAAGGATAAGAACAAATATTGTGTCAGGGGAAATTTATACTGGATATTAGGAAAAATTTTGTCACTGAAAGAGCTGTCAAACATTGGAACAGGCTTCCCAGCGAAGTGGTGGAATCACCATCCCAGGACATGTAGACGAGGTGCTGAGGGACATGGTATAGTGGTGTTTTTGGAAGTGTTAGGTTAATGGTTGGACTCAATGATCTAAAAGATCCCTTCCAACCTAAACAATTCTATGATTCTAAGAAACTAGAGAAGAATGTCAGACAGGAACGGGTGAGCGTGGTTCAAATCTTGTTTGGACAACAATGTGAATGTTGTTTTCACTTTGGAAATTACATCATGTCCTGTGGCTCTGCCAGCAACACAGTATGGCTGCGTAAAGAAAGAACTGCTTTCATCTATGGTTTTCAGGTATTGTCCATTACAAGTGTTAGTAGAATATTCCTTAAGGATTAACCTTCCTTTCTCCTTATCAAAGGAAGCTGTATATCCTCCCAGTGATATTATTCCATGGCCTTTAGAAACTTCTTTAAGAATCATGTTTGTATTGAACCAATGAGGTGAAGAAAACAAAATAGGTGAGGCTTAAGAGGCTGCATACAAGAAGTGCCTTTCTTAATTTATTTTGTAATATATTGTCCCTCATTTCATTCTGAAACTAAAGCAGAAAGACAAAGAAGATGGTGAAAAAAACAGAGACATCATTTTTGCAAGAAAAGGAAACTATGTTTTGAAGTCACATCCATTTTGCAACGTTTATTGGTATTTTTTGTATGTTGATATTTGTGTCCTTTTAAATAGATATTTGTAACAAAATAATTTCTTTTAAAATATTTTTTTATCACCAGAAGTCACATTTTCTTATTATATGGTGAACTTCATTAAATAGATAAGGAAAAAGCAAGGTCCTAAAAATGAACTTGATAAAAAGAAGTGTAAAATTTCAAAGAAAACATTAATTAAAATAAAATGGAAAGATTACAACAATAATGATGTCAGTTTTTTTCCCTCCACATTTCCTTTATGAAAGAAAATAAAAAGTATTTCTAATGAGGGAAACTACTATTGTTGAACGTATTCTGATCAGTTTTAGGAACAAAACCCTGTGCTGAAATAACCTATCTTTGTGACAAAAAGTTCCCTAAAAGGTCCCCAAACTACAGAATGAGTCTTGGCAGGTCCTGCTGTCTTAATGTAGTATAAGGCAAGGATCTGTGAAAAAAAATATACCTTCACTCCAGTCCCTCCTTCTACTTTCAGTTATGATGAATTATGGGCCAGAGTATTGTCTTTTCAGCACTTTTCAAGAAGTTCTTACCCTGATTCAAACCTCACGACTCTTGTGTGTGATGATCTATCTTGGTGTGATTTGAAAGATAATACATAAGCACTACCCTTCAGGAGGACCAGGGTGAGACTCACCTCACCAAACCACTCTAACAGGTTTAACAATACCAAAACCCGCAGTTAGCCGGGGATGCCCTCATAATCAGAGGAGACAAAAAACAAATCAAGGAATCACTTTTCTGGGCTGCTTTACGTTGAGGCACACTAAAAGCTTTCTCTCTTTGCAGAGAGAAACTCTGTTGACTTTAAAGAGAAGCTAGGAGATTCATAGAGAGATATATACAGACACCTCTATTAGTCAGATAAATAGACCCCACGTCTTCCTCCCAGGATGTGTGCCACAGTATTGGACTATCTTCTCCTCATCTGACTAAGACCAAGAGACTTTGTATTCCCTCGACACAAGCAGTTGGCTTGATCCCTGACCACTGATTAGGCAGTGGAGGGAGAGGACTCCTTATTCTTAGTAAAGAGTTAGGTCCTGACCACTTTGTCTCTCCCCCTGAGACCTTGTGTGTTGAAAAGATGACGACCTCTACACTTCAACAGATGTCCAAGTACCCATCCTGGTTAGGCTAAAAGGATATTGACTGTGTCCCAGTTGGCCTCAAGCTATCTGGAGACTCGGGCAGCCCCCACCACCGCACGTAGCCATGCTGCATCTTCACAACATCATCTTGGCAGCCACACAGGGTAGAAACTGATGGATCTCTTATCAGTGTTCAGATTTTTTTTGTTGCTTTTCAATGACTACTGGGTTGCTGTTTCATCACCCTGGAACATGGCAGCTCAGCATGGTGGTCTGTGCTCCACCCCATCTTCCACAGGGGACTGATGCCTGGAAGAAGCCAGATTCTCTGCCCAGGGGCTGAGGGGCATGATAAATATGTTAGAACACTCCCTATGTGCAGAAAATTTACTCCTGCATTCTGCTTAGCTCTGCTGATAGACTAAAGGACATTTTCCCCTCCCCTCAACATCTCCACCCCTTTTCTTTTTTTCTTTTTCTTTTTTTTTTTTTTTTTTTTACTGGATGCTTAGAAATTCCCATTTGAAATGTTTGTTAAACTGAAGCTGAAGGTTCTGATGCTTGTGTCAAGATTAGCATGGTAGGAGAAAAGCCCTAGGAGAAAAGCCCTCAGCTCAAGAGAGTGTGTCAATATAAATGAGGGGAATCTAAAGCATAAAGGTTACCTTTTTTTAACGGCTGAAGTTAGAAAGACTGCTCTTTGTGAAACTGGTCACAAAGGGAGCAAAGTGTCTGCACCAGAAAGGCTGAGTAACCTTTTCAAAGTGTTAGGTATTGTTTATTTTCATTGAATTATGTGTGTATGTGTATGTATGTGCGTTGTGTGGTGAGCAACCAACAGATGCTGCTCTGTGCAGTTTTTCCTAAACTTGCCGAGTCTCTACTAATTAGAACTGGGATGGATCTGCATTTTCTAATTCACAGTTAAGTTCTTAATTTTGAAATATTTCCTGAGCCAAAATGGATGCAAGTAGGCAATGTTTCCTCCCTAAATCTGTTACCAAAGAGATTCTGGAGGAAGTGTTCTTGGTTTAATTGAACTTTTCATTCCCATTTTAATTTACTTTTTATATGATATTCATGTTGTGCTCTGTGATATTATGCAATATAGAGTGTGGAAACAAAAGCCACATTTATGCTAGTAAATTATACATGCTCAAAACTGTTTTGCAAAGCAGAGGCCAGTTGGCACGGATCACTCCACCTCCGTACTGGGAAATTCTTTTAACCTCCAGAACTGGGTGGCCACTTCCAAAGTGCCTATTGAGAGGCATCCTTGGCCCATGTTGTCTCCTGAACAGCTCCCAGAAATTGACTGAGGAAATATTGGTTACCTGGCACCAAAACTGTGCTAGGGACAACTGTAACAATTTAACTTTATAGGCAATTGTATTCCAGAGCCCAGGAATATTTTCTGGCTCTGATTAGCTTAGGAGTATGAGCATAGTCATTAAATCCTTTGGACTGCACTGCACTTAATTTGGTCAAATACCAAAAGAAGTAGCAGGTCTTATTGTGTTTCACTCTGAGGAGTATCTACTGGCTTTATCATCAGATTAGCCTAAAGACTGTATTCACTCTGCTGGTTGACATCTCTGGGTGGTAGGAAAACGATCCCACACGTGCCTCCTACATGGTTCTCTGTAAACAAAGCTTACTGTTGAAAAAGAAATACATATATATATAGTCAAGAAATAAAAGTCAAAGGCAGTATGCAGTTTTGAACTCCCCAAATGACTCTTTATAACTCAGAGATGCATCAAGACTCTCTCAGCTTGATTTTATGCACAGGTAAAGCCACTTTACCTTTGTGTTTGTTTGTTTGTTTGTTTGTTTTCTGTTTTTTGGGGTTTTTGTTTTTTTAAAAAAAAAAGTTAGGTTCAATAGATATTTCTTTATATTAGAGTTTATTTTTAGTTTGGATCTTGTTGTAGAAGCAAATAAAATGACCTGTTACTGTAGTCCAGCTCAGATGTAGGTGGATAAACAGATAAATGGGGAGAAAGAAATTACAATCTATGGATTTTTTTCTGTTAGGGGGTTTCTTCAGTTAAGTTTTTCAAATCTTCCTTTTGCTGCTCTAGAAGCCTTCTTTCTTCAGCTAGCAAAAGCTGCTGTTTCAAGGTACTTCAAAGAAACATTAAAAATTTAATTACCATTCATGTTGTCTTATCTTAGGCTAAGTAATAGAGAACCATGGGTGTGACAGAAGCCCTGCAAACCAGCACGATGCTTGGAGCGACCCTAGCAAAACCGAAAAATCTTTCAGTTGGTGACCTGAGTGGCAGGAGGATTTTACCATCCAAAAGCCACATCCCACAAGGTGCTTTAGACATAAACACTCATGGATCAGTACAGATGAATTAGTATGAACTTGTTCAAAGATCTTAACAACTATTTAAGAATTTAAATAACAGCCAGATTTCTAAAAACTTTTAGCATGCAAAATACTTTTAAAAAGGGAGCCTTTTTCTTTTCTCTGTATGTAGGAGCTGAGTTCCTTTGAAATCTGGCCATAAATTTACTGGAAAACATTGTGAATGATATTTGGATCTACACTTTCAAAACAAGTGATTAATTTCCATTGATTTTCCTGGAAAACAAAATCCATAGATGTCAGGCATTCCCATGTTTCGGGAATCTGGGCAGCTGTTTTTTACGGTGAAGCACAAATTTTTATTGCTCTTTCTGGTGGAATGCCAAATTTGGAAGAAAGTTTGTACCCTTCTTGCCCCTCTCCTTCCTTTCAAGATACGGAAAAGACACAGTGAGTCTGTTCTAACTCATAATTGAAATCTTCCTCTCTCTAAATAGAAGCACCCTTTAAAATAAAATAAAATGCCACATAAAATGCACTTCCTACTACAATATAAAATGTGCTTTCACTCAGGCTCTCTCCAGCATTATCTCTAACTGCAGTGTAACTAAAAACTAATAACCTTATTTTTAATTAGCTGGGTTTGTGGCATTTTGCACCCATCTCACAGTTGTTCTTTCTACAGTATATATCATTATTAACTCCAGATGTCTTCAAGGAAGTCTTAAATATATTTTGCTTTATTTCTCCTTTTCTTCCTCTGACAATAGTTCTCGAAACCCTCGTATTCATTACAAAAAAATTTAAAAAATTCTAAAAGTGATCTTAAACACGGGATGAGTGATTCTGATTTTATGTAGCTATTCTTCTTGTTCTGCCATTATCTGTATTCTTTCTTCTTCTTTTTTTTTTCCTTTTAACCAATAAAATAGGAATATATTTTTTAAAATATCATGTTGTTTCAGTCTGAGTACCCTAAAAAATCATTAAGGTGTGAGTTTAAAAAAGGAGACCACAAATATTGCCCATTGGTTCACTCCATGTCAAAACGGTACTGAGTAATTACAAAGGGAACACAATATATCTTGGCTTTCAGTTCTTTTAGAACCATACTGTGTACTAAGGGCTGACATAAAAGGACACCCTAGGAGTAAGTGTTCACTGCACCATAGTGGTGTAACCAGGAAACTGTCTCAGATTACAACCCTTTATCACAGATGCCAAAGAAGAAGAGACATGCTATACCCATTTAAAGAAACTTTTAAGCCATTGAAAATTTGACCTGAAACCTACCCATAAAACAAATGGGTCACATCACTAGCTGGTACTGTCTTATCAGCAAGTGATGCAGCCCACTGCCATGCTGCCTCCAGTGGTGATTCTATCATCTCTCAGGACCTCCATGGAGATAAGCAGGGCTGGGAGGGGAGGGCAGCCCAGGAGAACAGCCAAGCCATGTGTGGCACTGCCCTTTGGGTCTGGGATGAAGCCAGTCATACAGTGAAAGATATCACTGCCCAAAGCAGGTGGTGTGGAATTAGATGATCTGTAAAGGTCGCTTCCAACCCAAACCAATCTATGATTCTAAAAGTGCCATGAACTGTACAAGATGTACTTACTGACTTGTGCCACTGGAAGATGTACATATTTTTGTCACATTTCAAATATTTCCAGCTTTTTGAACAAAGATGAAAACATTTATCAATCTCCCATTTTCAAATCCATGTCTTTGTCTGTAGAGGGAAGTAAGGATGACCGTTCACATGACTGCTTCTTTGGAAGATTTTGTAAGTGATCAGTTAAATTTATTGATACATCCAGCATGTAGTTGTCTAGACACCCTGTGCTCTGCCCTGCAGCTACATCACTAGGAAACACACACCCTGGTCTTTTAAAAGTTTGGCAAAAGGTCATGATCTACAAAACACAGGGACAAGACTTGTCCCAGTCCTCTTTGCGACACTTAAGATTCAGCTGTGTAAGGTGCTGGGCCATCTTGTCTAGACAACGTTTTCACCAAGAAAGATTGGACCAGTTGATCCTTCAAGTCCCTTCCAAGCTGGGGTTCTATGATTCTAAGAAGAATCTCTTTACCTGGTATTGTGGAAGGGAGATGCCCAGTACTGGATCTGGCACTCTCTTAGCACATAGAAATTTTTCCTTACTCAAGTTTCTACAGAAAATAGGTAAAAGAAAGCAGAAACTCAAGAAGACAGTGGGAGTTTTCGATGTGGCTGTTTTTAAACATTTATGTCTGATGCCTAGTTAGGGCATTGCTTCCTAGAAAACACATCCAGAGAGTAGCTCAGTATGCAAAGTTTAGGTTCGTCTCTTGAACTGCTCTCTGAGGAATTTGATCTTATGCCATACTGGGAGTTTAATTTGAACGTCTAACATGTTGCAGCATCTGCATAAATCACAAAAGCAAAAATCTGGTAAAAGAGACATAGGTTCTTGGATTTAAATCTTAAATACAGGGAACACATAATTTGCCTCCTGTATGTTTTTCCTTGGAAGAGCCTATGCTTCCAATCATGTCTGTGCAATGACATCGAGATACATTTGGTCAACAAGCAAAAAATGCAAAATCATTGTCACAGAGGTAATGCAATACCAAAGAACAATGAGAATGCTTCAGGGGAATATTTTGCCTTGTACAAAACTCAAGCAACTACGACCCTTTGTATTCTGTTTCTTTTTAATTTCTTAGCTCTCTCTGGCCATGTCTTTTTTCTGTCTCTATATTCTTCTATTTTTTCATTAGATGGATTGAAAATCCTGTTTTTAAAGTGTCCTTGAATAGGTTTCTATAATTAGAAATTATAAACAGAGATATAGTCTTGGGTTATGAAGTTTACTTTTATTGACTGCAACAGAAGGTTTAAGTTCAACTTCCCCTTATCTGATTATATTTACCAGAACTGTGGGAATTCATGTGCTATAAAAATGGACCTTGCTGCTAGCTGGCATACCGCAGAACATTTAAATAAAAATAGCAATGAAAACTCAACCAAATATTATTTATGTCAGTTAGATGCCAATGAAAACTAAGGCTTTCAGGGGTAGACAAGATCGATTTTTAAATTTTTTTCACTCTCTTTTTTTTTTTTTTTATATGACAGAATGACACACTCTTCACTCAGCCACTCAAGCTGAAGAATGACTGAAGAACCCTGTGAAGGTCAAACACATTTTCACCCAACTGATGCTCTTTTAAAACTGACTTAACCCTCGCAGAATCACCTTGTGCATTTCTGCACAGCATGGAAGTTAGCTTTGCAGCTCCAAATTAGGGGAAAGTGCAGCGAGACCTTCCTTTTGTAAAGCTCTTTTGTATTAAGCAGAACAAATTCCCTATAAGCAGAACTGTAATTTGCACATTGGAATGCATTCTGCCTATAATGATCTTCCCGGCAGAAAGCAGTGTCATTTCACAAATGGGCCCACAGTGCTCCCCAAAGCTAAGCAAAAGTATACAGATAAAAACTGAGAAGGAAACTAATACAGGCCCTGATCCTGCAATGGACATCTTGGGTACAATGAGGACAGTATTATTGAATTGGAGAGATGGCACTTTGCTCACAGTATGCAACAGTAGAAATGCTAATTTGAGATAGAAGGAAAAGGAGACTTGGATCCATTGGGGGTCAGCAGAGAAATGTGTCACTTATGTGAATACCTAAATATGTTTCAGGAAGTGAACTTAAACCATAGAATTCCATTTTTCGGGGGGCGGGGAAAGTGGGGGGAGAGGGAGGGGAAGAAAAAAAAAGACCACCTAGACACAGTATATTCAGACCCAAGAAGTCCCCAGATCCCCAGATTCCCCACCTTGTATTTCTTGACTTCCCTATGCTTTCAGAGGAAAACTGAGATGGAACTTTTGCTGCTCACAGACAAGAGATGCTGGCCATAGCCAGATGACAGACCTTTGCACTGCTGACCTCCTACGTTTTGAGCAGGAGAACTGAAATGCCAAGGTGACCAGCAGCCTTGATGGGTCTCGTGCTAAAAGTAATCTCAGTGGAAGAGGGGTGCTGCTCTTTCAGGTTCTTCTGCACAACTCATCATACTTCACAACTTTCAGGTTGCACATTTCTCCCCATGATATCAACGAGCACCTTGAAGAAAAAAGTATGTTATATAGCTATATACTCAAACACCTGCTGACAGTGAGCATAAGAGGAATGTTGGAGCAAGAGGAACAGTGACAGAACATTGCCCTGTAAATCCCACTTCTATATAGTAAAAGTTTTTCTTATCTGTTAAGATGGTATTCAGTTCTGAGTCTTCACTGTCTTTCACAGAAAAACAATGTCCTGCAAATTAGGAAAGTGAAAAAGGAGAATAAAAGAGACTTATGCTGAACTTTCTGATTGGATCTTGACATTTATGTTATAATTTTGAGGATTCCCTTTTCAACAATGAAAGATTTCTGTGTAGAGGATATGAAAAGAAAAAGAAAGGGGGAATAAAATGACAACATAAAGAAACCAAACAATCAAAAAAGAATAAACTGTTTTCTAAGAAAAATAAAAGCAGGAAAGAAAGGTAGGAGAAAGGTCCGTGCTAAAAAAGTATAGTTTACAAGATACCCATTCTGATAAAGTTTGTACTTTGCTTGTTTTTAACTTGAAAATACATTAAGAATAGTAAAAAATATATATATTATTTTCCATATTTCGGTTTCAAATTATTATTGCTAGTGTGTGGATAAATACCAAATAAAAATTGTTTAAAAAGAAAAAAAAATCGGATGAGCTGTGAGGTTTGGCTACAGGGTCCTGTGCTGGGATCCACCACACCAGACCTGGAGGGCTGCAAAGAGCATGGAAGCCTTGCTCAGCACGTTTTGTCCTAACATGTGAGAGATTTCAGCTCACCTATTTCGATCCAGCAGGCTAGATCATGAGCTTCTTGAGTATGAGTCATTTGTTCCCAGCTTGCCTCAGTTTCTCAGTTTTAAAATGACTGGGATTGTCACAAATAAGTTTGGACATTTAACTGCAATGCCAAGTTTAGAACCTCATTCACTATTGATATAGTGAATGGAGAGAGAGAGACATCTTCCATAGATAATTGAATCCTTTGATCACCCTACTTACTGAATGTTCTTCAGTAACCTGTTGAAATTTTGTGGACTGTGTCTATTTCCACTAACTTTAGTTGAGTTCAGTAAATTCAGACACAGTGGCCCCAGTTGCTATAATACTAAAGATCACCTTCTCTCTTATTCCTCTCCCTGTAGAAAAGTAAAGAACAGTTGTACCTTCCCCTACAGCTCAGCAGCTGAAATGCATCATGCTCACTGCTTCATGTCCTTCAGTACATTCCTCCTTCTCCCAGCTGTGTCTCTCCAGAGTATTCTTTGGCATGAAAAAACATCAGGGAACCTGGAAGACAAAATGTTGCATGATGTTTTATGCACTCTAAGCCTTGCAAGGCTAGGGACCTTCCATCTGTAACCTGCCTTTCACTTGCAACCCAGTAACGTTTCATCAACACACCCCAAGGCTTCTGCAGCAGTGCCTTTACCGTGGCACCCTAAGAATCCTTATCCACCTTGTCCTGCAGGATTCTCACCTTCTTATGTCAAATTTCTTCTCCAAAGTCATTGTCCTTGATGTTTAAATGATCTTGTTTTTCCTCTGCCTCTTCACCATTTCGTCTTGTAACTACCAGTCTATACCACCATGTATAGATCCATTCACTCTTCACCCTGTAGGTTTTAGTTTTCAGCTTCACATTAAAACAAAAACAGCTTAGTAGAAAATGAATAATACTAATTTTAAAATCCAGTAAATATTATCAATAACATACATGCCAAAACTTAATGGCCAATTAGTGTGCAACACCTGCACCTAATCAGACATGCTCCAACCAGCACCAATAGTGTCATAAACAGTAACTACCAATGGGGAGTTTGAACAGGTCTTTATGAAAAGTATAATTGCACTGGGAAGAAAGCAAGAAAAGAGGAATTTTTTGTCATTTTCAACTTGATCATTGTCACCACCTGCTGCCCTGGAGAGGATGCCCAGAGGAGGAGGCTTGTTTGTGTAGTTCATCACTTTTCCTCCCACCTGGATGCAGGGGAGAGGATTTCCTTTTTTGCTCTCTTTTCTCCTCCTTGTTTCATTCCCCATCCTAAGGCAACTGTGAAATATGATTGCTGTCAGCTATGATCCCTACTAATAAGCTGTGTACTTGTAAACCTACTTGAACTTTCCCTGTGCAGCAAAGGAGTGTGTATTATGAGGCGGGGCTAGGGAGAGAGCAGGTAGGAGAGAAGGCAGGAGTGGAGCTGGATCTCTCTGAAGACCATTTCATATTCTTGGCTTGACTTGGATCATTAAACTTGTGCCAGAGTCAGGTATCTACCAGGGAAAGAATAGTCATAAAATAAACGGTTTATCCAAAAACGAGAAACTTCCCTTCTCCCTCCTTACCCACAATATGAATATGTACTGTGAACATCAGGGGACCATCACATCTCCAGTCAGACTATCTTACTGATGATACTTTCACAGCCTTTGTGCCCTTAAACTCTTAGTAACTTATTGGAAGAAGCATTTTAGAGGCATTAAGTTGGAAGTCCAGGTGTAATTGTACCTCTGGAAGGTATAAAGGTTGCTGTTGACAAGTATCTCAAAATTACACCAAGAACACATATAAAGGCAGAGCACCTTTAATGTGGGGCTTATTTAGAGATAGGAGTGGGGAAGACATGGTCCTGTAAGTCTCATTACAAATTTTACAAGAGGACAGGTTTATCCACTAGAAATGCTGTTATCTGGAAGTCTGTTCAATGCAAATATGTCAATTATGATAAAATTTCACTTTGATAAAAAAAGCAAGCAAGCAAGTGAAATGAAATGGAAAGTAGACTTTGGAGTCTTTTGGTTGTTTAGTTTGGGTTTTTTTAGAGAAATTTTTGGTTTAGAAATAGATTTGTTGTACTTAATCATTATTTTAAACGCTAGATATAGAAAGTAAATAGAATATTTAATTGGCTGCAGAAAATATTCCCCCACCCCTAAAATTAACTTAATTCTAAATTTCAGGTTATATTTCAGAACAAAATCTTACTTCAGAATATTTTTATTTCAGTGTCTGTTTTCTCTCATGAGTTATTCCAGTTACCGTTTTAAAATATCACAGAACAAATGCAACAGAGGTAAGCACATTCTTGGCTCTTTAAACATGGAGGGAAAGAGGAATGCACGTGATCTCAAAGAGTTTATGACCAAATCAGGCAGATATGCAAAAGAAAACATTCAGATTGGACAGACAGAGCAGTTCATCCCAGTCCACACCACATCTGGGAGCAGTGAATAGTCAATTGCAGTGCCCCAAATGTACTGCACCCTCTCGCTTTTTCAAGTGTCGGTCATCATTGAAGGATATAACTGGGTTGATGCAAATTGATACAGGGAGAAAGCAGTGTGATTTGCACAGGGGTAGCTCATGTTGCTTTCACACTCAAGCACCATTCATATCTGTAAACCAAAGACTTCCCCCCATTCATTGTATGATCCTATGGATTTCACCAGACATTTCACAGGTTTAAAAATTTACCACACCCAAGCCAACTGTTGCTTCCCCTTCAGGTGCAATACAGTAACTACTAACAGGGTCTCTTCTAGGCTGATTCTGTGCAAACTAAACAGCTAACTTAGAACACCATCATTCTTGGTAAACTTAAACCCCTCAGCAAAGTAGCACTTTGATAGCAATTCTTTGATTATATCTCATATTGACACCGGGAAACAGTGGCTGAAATGAGGACAGCCCCCCTCATGACAAGACCACAGTTTATATTTTCTATTTTTCTCTCAGGGGCATTGTGGAGAATGAGGAAATGATGGATGCAAACAATATTCAGGTAAACGAATTTTATATTTACAGTCCCAGAAAGGCTTTTGAATGGAAAAAGAAAGTGTAGTTTACAGGAAACTCAATGTTATTCAATACAGTTTACTCACAGGAATATGTTAAGCTGAAAAACAAAAATTCTAAAGCTGTAGAGCAAGGCCCTTACCTATGTTTTAAAATCCTTTACAAATATGTATGAGACTGATTTTACTTACTAATGTGCAGAGCAGACTGAAGCCTGATATTATTTTAGGATCAAATATTTTTTCAGAATAAATTTTGCCTCCATGGTTAGAAAGGTGGGAGACCAATACTGGAGAAGGATCCCTTCATTTCTTACAGATCAGAGGATTGCTCAAATCGATAGGTTACTGGGAAAAATAAGACTTTCAGGAGAAATATTTTCAGCTGCTCTGGGTGTTTTTCTTTGAGAAAGGACAAACCAAGCCCAGCTCCTCAATTCCTGAAGAAAATCTGTGCCTCCTCAGAAGACAGAAAAACTGCAAATACCCCACTCCTCTCTAAGAACAGGCACATCTCCTTCCCTATCATTTCTATTTTATTAAGCAGCATGCATAACTAACTCTCCCTCTTACAACATCAGAGGGCTTTGCTCATGGATTGTCACCTCAAATCTATGTCTAGCTTATGTTCTAGCTGATGTGCTGAGGATTACACATGCTTGTCTGCTTCTACACAGACATTGGGACATAAAAATACCGGACGGGAGGAGGAGGCTGTGTAAGCAGAGCGGTAGCCAGTCCTGGTCTCTGCTCAGCTCAGCATTAACTGGAGTGTGAGGGGTACCATCAGTTAAAGAATACAGACTTTCCTGAACCCTCACACCCCCACACGCAGGACTTTCTGTTGACCCAGAAAAAAGTTTCAGGAAGGTTATTTCATTCTTTCATTTTGTTCTATTTGGGGTTTTTGTCAAATTCATGGACTCACCCTGAAGCTTTCCAATGAAAGGTGCAATTAACAATGAATATATATATACCTGTACGTATGATTATGTGACATTTAAGAGTTTAGATGTTACTCTTGAGGAGTTCAAATGTTGTTTGCATGGCAGGGCTATATAATGCGAGAAGCTGCAGGGAGATGGTGTTAAGATTTTCTAGTCAGTCTGACTCCATAGCTAGAAGTGAGCCCAAATTGCCTGGTTTCAGATGCTGGAACCTTACTGCATTCCCAGCAGTTAATGGGGAAAGAAATCTTGGACTGGGGAAGTAAAAGCTATTACTTCATGGGATACTTTGAGTGAAGATAAACCTTCTGTGAATTAGCTTTAGCAATGAATTCTCTTAAGAACCGGCTGTCTTAGGAGATTTCTGGTAAGTTTTGTTTCTAGCTGTGACTAAAATACTCCAAGAAAAAAACCACCATCTTTCCACACAGCTGTTTTTACACTTTCTCTTCAAGTCCCAGCCAATGCCAGGGATTGCAGATGACAGTGGAAGTGGAAATGTGTATCAGAAGTACATTACAGAACTGTAATGAGGTTTTATCAGCATGAATTTGGAGGAGCTGGAGTGCTTAGGATGCAGCAGAGCTGTGGGGATAGGACAACATGTGTTTCTGTTCCAGTGACATTAAAGCCAGGATCTCTGAACAAAAACCCATGTGGTGAATTGAACTCTATCTGCAAATGATTTTCATTACACGAAGGAATGCTGAAGTCGCTACTTTGGACTTTAGGAGATCTGGGTTTAAAGGCTTCCTTGCGACTTCAGGCTAGATCACAATGACTACATCCATTTTACTAGGTTTAAGAAGACCAGAAATATTTTCTGGACAGTGAAACTTAATCAACTACAGCATTAAATTGTTTGGAAGGTCTCTGGCCTGTTTTAGAGACATGGAGTTAATCTCATCCCATGTACATCCCGTAGCCAACAGCCAGCAAAGGAGTGACAGTGACTTCTAAGGCTGTATTAAATTATTCAGTGTCTGCTTTTTTGTTTGTTAGCTTTTCATGTCATTTATGGTCTTGCCTCTGAAAGCTCTGGTTTTACTTTTTTTAAATATACATCTGCCTGACCTCTTTCTAGTCTTGTTCCTAGGTTATTATGGACCCTGTCTGCTTCCATGACTTCCTTGGCTTCTTGACTTTTGCCTTAACCTCTGTCTTGGTCTGAAGAGGTTACACTGAGGTACTCTGGGATCTCTATCCATGCCTTTGTATAGTTGCTGGGAATTAAGTTTCCCTTTCTTTCAATATTCTTCATCCTTCCTCCTCCTAGTCTTCAGAAAAAGTGACCCTGGACTTGAAAATTCAATATTTACTTGTAATTTTACCCCACTAATTTCTAATTAAACTGCAGCAATTACTGAACATACCAAACTGTATTGGATTTGCATAGCAAGGCTTTGGTAGCAGGGGGGCTACAAGTGTGGCTTCTGTGAGAAGCCACTAGAAACTTCCCCCAAGTCCAATAGAGCCAATGCCAGCCAAGATGTACCCATCACTGGCCAAAGCCAGGCCCATCATAACAGTGGTAGCACTTCTGGGATAACACGTTTTAGAAGGGGAAAAAGTTGCTGCACAACAGAAAACTGCAGATAGAGAAAGAAGTGAGAATATGTGAGAGAAATGGCTCTCCACCAAGAGACTCCAAGGTCAGTGCAGAAGGAGGGGAAGGATGTGCTCCAGGCACCAGAGAAGAGATTCCCCTCCAGCACATGGTGAAGACCATGGTGAGGCAGGCTGTCCCTCTGCAGCCCATGGAGGTTAATGGTGGAGCAGATATCCACCTGCAGCCCATGCAGGACCCCACAGCAGAGCAGGTGGATGCCCAAAGAAGGCTGTGACCCTGTGGAGAGGCTGCACTGGAACAGGCTTCTGGCAGGACCTGTGCAGAGAGGAGTGCATGCTGGAGCAGGTTTGCTGGCAAAAGTAGAGGCCCCACGCGCAATCCACGCTGAAGCAGCATGCTCCTGAAGGACTGCTGGAGCAGTTCATGAAGAACCACAGCCTGGAGGAAGGACTCACACTGGAGAAGTTCACGGGTGACTGTCTGCTCTGTGAGGGATCCCATGGTGGAGCCGGGAAAGAGCATGAGGAGTCATTCCCCTGAGGAGGAAGGAGCAGCAGAGACAGCATGTGATGAAGTGACCAAAATACCCATTCCCTGTCCTGCTGTGCCACTCAGGGGGAGAAGGCAGAGAATTTGGGACTAAAGTTTAGCCTGGGAAGCAGGGAGGGTAGGAAGAAGGTGTTTTTTAAGATTTCATTTTATTTCTCATTATTCTACTCCGATACGATTGTTAAAATTTATCTTTTTTTCCCCAAGATGATTCACAACTGGTGGATGATCTTTCCCTGTCCTTATCTTGACCCACGAGCTTATAATCTTATTTTTCTCTCCCCTTTCCAGCTGATAGAGGCACTTTGGTGGGCACCTGGCATCCACACAAACCCTACCCTTTTTTCTCTTGCAAGTACAGTTTCTGCAGTACATGTCTGAAACGCCCTTGACATTTAATGCCTATCAATGCCCAATCAGGATACGAGGCACTGCTTTATGTTATTTGAAAAAACTCATCTGATAGGCCACCACATGCTGACCAGATCAGATCCATCACAAAAACAGTGGTATCGTGACTGTCCCTTTCACAATCACTGCTGCCAGGACAGATACAGATGTTCATGACTGACTGCCCCTTGAAAGCTGCTCTAGTGATGAGACACTTCATCAAGGATGTGGGAAACATATTCTGGGTCTATGCCAAGAAAAGGCTTTCCAGCCTCCAGCTCCTGTTGTCCTGGATCATACCATAACCCTCATGTTTATGAGGGGTGAGAGGGAGATGTCATCTCTTCTGCTGGAGATGGGCCCCACAAGGAAAGGCATGAAAGATTCAGGAGGTGAGAAAGCGAGAGTGCCAAAGGTAGCTCAGTGATTAAAATCAGCCTGTGGAGGAAATAAGATCTTCATTCTGGTTTTCTAGCTCCTCTTCCTCAGCTACCCTCACTTTAAGAGGGAAAAGTGAGCCTTATTAAATTCACAGAAGTGACTCTCCTTATGGGAAGATTTGTGGATGAGGATCTTGAGAAGACAGAGTGACCCCTCCTCCAGGGTCTCATAGTCCCCGTGTCCTAGGCCCAGCTCCTCGATAGACTAAAAGTGACTGAAATGTCAACCCCGCCTGGAAGAGCTCTTATACAACGTCAGCTCACAGTAGAAGGGAGCAGGATGAGACTGCAAACTGACAGGGGGGAGGGATGCACACTGCAACAGCAAGACAATTATGATTAGTGTAGACAATTATGATTATGATTTAGCCGTAGGATCCCCAATAGCCATTAACATGATACCACATTTTCCTGACAAAAAATTAAAAGAGAAAATTCAGTGGCTAAGCAACAGTGCTGAAACCCAGGGGTAAATGTTTGCCTTGAACAGAGCTGTAAGCCACACAAGAGAGACTAATTAAATGAGTCTCTGGCCCTTAGTTATGTCAGAAACGAGAGAAAGGGGCTATTGTTTTTGGTTTTTAATTCCCTAACTAATATGAGCAGTTGGGGGAGGCATGGAGAGAGGGGGTGGGGGTGGAGGGGCGAAGATATTCCAGGGTGAAATAAGATTTCCAAGTTTTCTTTTGTTTGCAAAGCCAGCTAAAGGAAAGAACACGCCGCTTCCCCTTCTGTGTCCCAAAGATGGAGCTGTTGCAAAAGGAGAAGAGAGGCCGTTTGAGCGCACAGGCACCCACACACACGCAAAGTTCTGCATTCTGCAGCAGGACTTCAAAGCTCCTCCGAAAACACAACTGCTTCCTCTCTGTAAGGAGAAATAAAAATCCGTATTATTATAGCAGCTGCGTTATTGCAAAATTCTACCAAAACACAACGACTGATATTAAGTGTCTAACCCCTCTTAATTGTCTATTTCATGGGCTTTAGATTTCTGGATTGCTAAAATAACCATCTGAAGACAAGACTTCGATTCATTTTGTTTTATTAGTATTATTATTTCCTTACAATAATAATAACACTTTACACTTATACAGCACTGTTCATCCGCAGATACAGACAATAAGGACTGGATTGCTGCTATTATCCTATCACACCCCACAAATGAGATGGGGTAGAAAATTCTTCAGGAAGCTGAGGCTGGGGAAGAAATTTCCTGAAAGCCTGAGGCCCGGGGGTGATTCACAGGGAAGGATAACTAACTCCACAACACCAAGGTCACCTGCTTCAGTGAATTTCTTCATTGATAAACATTTTCAAAACCTATGTGCATGAAAATTTCCATTGCAATGTTAATTAATAGTGGAAAATCTTCAACAGTGTCATCTGAGCAGTCTTGAAACCAAGAATTTGGACATCTGGTTTGATTTCTTCAGAAATTTATGTTCTAATTGAAGGACAGCCGGACAAGCATGAAATTTGTGTTATTTAGGACACCAGACTTCACAGTCAAAATGCCTCCTCTACTCTTAAAATCTGTTAATAAATGAATATATGGTGCTCTTTAAGCCACTTACTCGTGGGTTTGGTGGGGGCTTTCTAGAAGTTAATGACTTTTAAAACAACAGTTGTTTTCAATTGCATTTCAGTTCAGAAATACACCCATGTAGTTGGGAGCAATGCCAGGGAGTGCAGCTAGTTCAGCCCCATCTGCTCCTTGCCTTGCAGCTGAGACAGAGACAAGAAACGGTGACTTCAGTAAATGAAAGGGAAAGGGGCAGCAGATATTGTGGGGATAACATTTCCCTTTTGGTGTGTGTTCACATAGGTTCTTCTACACAAGGAAGCTACAACTCACGCACGTAAAAAAAGAGGGTGACAGCAAGCTGATTAAATATGGTATTAGTCATTGTTGTTCCATAATCACATTCCCCACTATATATGGGGAAACTGAGGTATACAGTTCAATGCTATCTAACTCCAGGTTTCTATAATGCAGACAACTGAACTCATCAACTCTGGATCCTTTTAATAAAATCAGGGATTTTTATGTCATGGTTTATGTGCAATCTTAACCAAGAAGTGCCTATTCCCCTCCTCTGACAGTTAGAGAAAACTAGATGGCTCAGATGAGCCCCACCTGTGGTGCTTTTGGGTTGTGAGATGCAGAAGGACCATGCCTGCAAACCCTGTCACATGAACCACAGCCAGCCTCAACTGCCACCGCTTTCAGATTGTCCTTCAGACAGCAGCAAGGTGAAAACCAAAGTCAGTCTGTGTGAGCAGGGGTAGCCGACAAGAAAAGCCGACCCTCTGGAGGACATGAACACCTTTATGCTAGGTGAGAAACAGGCATCTTCTCAGCTCCAAATAAGCCGAGCAGCATCACAGAGCGAACCCATGGCAAAGTCAGGAAGGGAAGCTGGGGCTTGACTCCCAGGCTCCTCATCTAACCCTCAGTCACATTTCCTTTCTTCGATGGCTTGACTCAGTAGCTCCACATGTTGACTCCTGACCCTGACACAAAGGGAGCAAAACTTACTTCGGGGATGGAAACAGATAATGCAAACCCTTCTGCTTATTTTTAAAAATAAAAACAAAAGAAAAAAGCATGCTTATTTGACTTGGCACATGGCTGTCCCCTTCAGTGCTGCTATTATTCCCATCTTAGACTCTTTCCACTTTCTCTCTTGCCAGCAGGAAAAAAGTAACACAGAGATGTTTTATGCCACTGAGACAAAGAGGTATTGATCCTTTTTGCCTCTGGAAAAGGTTTCTAATAATTTCCAGATATATCGTAGATTGTGATGCTGCTATCTTTAATTAAAACATGACACAGAATAGAAAGCAATTATTTGAGGTTTGGGGTTTGGTGGGGTTTTTTTGGTTTGTTTTTTAAGTGTAGATTCTTTTTTTTTTGTTTTGTCTTAATGGGCTGTGGTACCAGATCAAATGACTTGTAAGTTGACTACACAGAAAGTGGAAAGAGAGAGGAAACACAAGAGAGCTCTTGTGTTTGTTATTCATGATATTTAAATATGATGTTTTGCTCTTCATATTCAAAATATTTCATCATCTGTGGCTTGTTAACCCTCTTGGTCAGGGAAGCTGCAGTGAAAAAAAAATATAATCCTTTGTCTGAAGGAAGTTTGTGCTCAGACCCACGAAACACATTACTCTGCTAGCATCCCCTCTTTGCAATGGCTGCAGTAACATTCCCATGCACAGATCTCCCATGTGGACTTGGGAGATAGCAGTTGGCACAATAAAAAGGGTCACATGAACTCAGAGTGACCCTTTTCTACAGAAACTTCTTCAGGCAGAAACAGAAGTGAAGAACTGACTTCCCTACTGCTTCCCTAAGATCCCTAAGATCAGAGCTTCATTCCAGTCAAAATGGTGTGTAAGATCCTCAGCTTAGCCACTCTTCTAGTAATAGCACATACTGGCAAAATTTTGTAATGGGTATTAGCTTCTTCATTGTTATACTTTCTTATGATGGTGGCAAATACTAGTGCTTCTGGTTTACCAATGAATTGTTATGGGTTCACCATGTCCACTGTGGAATAGGTAGAGCAAGGATCTGTCACACCTTTGATTGAAATAACTTTTCTAGGAACTCAGCCAGCTGTTATTTTGGGGTTCCGTATGCTGAATCAGGTGGCTTTAAGATTTTAACCTGGGGAAAATTAAAAAAAAAAGGACATGGGTTCAAGGTACTTATGGTACACATTGAGTTTAATATTCTCTCTTCTTTATAGAATAAACATCCCCCATTAACGCATCAGGCCTGAATTTTGCTTTGTCCAGAACATTAATTACACTCCTTTCCAGAACTCCAGCCTCACAGGCATTTTAATTTATGATTAATCTTTTCAGGAACACGTAGAAATTGAATCAAAGAATCACTCTGCAAAACAAGTTTGTACCAAACATGGTTCTCTCATTAGCAGTACAAAAGAACTGCACTGAATGTTTAAGGAGCAGCTATCTCCATGTCATCCTGCCCACTTCTTTGTGAGTCCATGGGGGCCCTTCAAGTAGGTATAACCTACTACAGATTCGAGGACAACATAGGGACTTCTTCCTTTTCACGCTCACACAAGTTTGGTGGTGACCTAGTGGGAGAGGGAAAGACCCTTCTGTCTTATTGTGTGAAGCACCTACTACTCTGTCCAGGTTCTCACACCCAGGGCATCTTCACTGCCTACCACCTGATCTTTTACACGGCTGTAACCCTAGATAGCATTTTTCTCTTGAAGGTCCCGTTTGCATACAAGATGCAGGAGTTTATTGTCATGGGCTCTCCCATGCAGTAGCTACAGAAAGCCTGTGCAGAAATCAAAATGGCAGTAAATAATTTCCAGTACATTTTTGTCCTAAACTGTCCCAAAGCATAAACACAAGTTGGTTAAATTATTTTACTAATCTCAGTGGGGAGCTGCTGACTTTAAAACTGAGGTTAGAGCATAGGAGTTGCCATTTATTAGTCCGGCGTTACTCCATTGTAGTATGTTGATTGTCATGCTTTCAAACTAGCCATTCTTCTGGGATCTGAATAAGATTTTCACTTTATTATGGTGATTGTAGGAAAAAATGTGATGATTGCTGTCTCTGTTTATTTACACATATAACATCAACTGGATATTGTCCTGGAAACCTCTCTGTATTTATTTCCCTCTCCCAAAACCACACATCCTTTCTTTCGTACCATATTACCTTGTATATTTTATTCAATAGTAAAATTAAATATAGCAAGGGTTTCAGGTCATGTCTTTCTCCAGTCTTTGGAAAAAATATTGATTTTATATGCTACAATGATTAGTCAAGTGATGAGTGAACTTTCATATACTTCTGGTTCAGATAAATGTTGATAAACACCCAAAAGATGTTTACCTGAGCTAATAGAATCTCTTGAGTCTGAAAATTTGGTCTGAAAATGTCTCAGGAGCAGAGCTGTCTCTTGAGAGTCTGACTACTACCTCCTTCTTCTTAAATCAATAGGAATTCAAAAATGAAGGTAGTAAAGAGTGTAATTTTTGCGAGCCTCTATGAATGATCAGTTTGGGTCAAGGTCATGAGCTGGATATATATGTTATGGTGGAACAGGCTCTTATTTTACCTGAATTCATTCAACCACCCCTTGTTTCAAACAAAACAGCAAAAGACACACAAAGAAATCCTACCAATATCCCAAAGAATAAGAAACAATACACAAGCAAATAAATAAAACATTTGCTTAACACAAATGGGAGAATCTGGGCAAAAGGAAACACACAAACTACCCTTGTTGTTTTGAGATTTACAGATCCGTATCTCACAGATGCCCTATTGCTTTATTCATACTGTTTAGGGAGAGAGAAGCAGCCTCTAACCATCAACACCCATCATTAAATCATTACAAAATCTCTCTTGTTAAAGAGACAGAGTATATACATATATAAAAATATACAAGCAGCTATGTATATGTTTATATTTATAAAATTCTGTGTATAGCTGTGTGGAAATATGAAAAGCTCCTTGTGACTGCTTAGCTTTATAGTGTATCCAGTGCTACAACTTGAAAGAAGTAAACGTTTTCCAGCTGCCACATGAAATGCAACCTTAATACAGCTGAAATGGACAAACAAACAAAAAAAAAACAAAGCTTGAGGTTTTTTCTGAGCAGTGGTGAAACAGAAAGGAAAGCAAAGCTGAGCGACAAACATTGGGCACTAAACTAAACTGTCAGGAAATGTGCTACAGGAACCAGAGAAAACTACACCATGGAATGTCTGTGAAAGAGAAACATAGTTTAGATGGCATCGGGCAGAATATAGTATATCTGTGTGCTAGAAGAGATCTCAAGAATGTCCTGTATACCCCATGTGTCGCAGAGGAGCAGGCCTGAGCATGTGGTCTGAAGGAGAAAAAAATCAAAAACAAAAAGCAAAAAAAAAAGTGGAAATAAGGGCATGGATAAACCTGGCTAGTATAGATATAAAATCTTACCTTAAGGATCTTAATCCTGAAATCACCAGTGGGACAAGCCCCATCAGCTTGAGTGGGCCTGTAGATTTGGCCCGGCTGACCTTTAGAGGATTCTTAACTCACTCCTCTGCTTGTAACACAAAACCCTATCCAGGGAGGTCCAGTGTGACTCTCAGCATATGTTCACAGAGTACAGGGAAGCTGAAAGATTCAGGGATGAAACAGCAACCCTCATGGAAGAAAAGTAAAAAGGAGGTAAGAAAAAAAAAAGTAATTTGGTTGTTACACACTCTAAAACTTCTGATTTTAAAGGGATTTTTAAGAAACTTCTAAAGTGGGTAGCCAGAAGTCTAATGATTCCTTAAAAAAATCACACAAAGGCACTGAAAAGAAAGGAATGAATTACCCGTAAAGGAATTCATAACGTATCTTACCGATGCTGCTTCAGATGAGAATGTAATTTATGGGTAGAAGATAAAATGGAAGAGTTTGGTAAGATTAAGGATACTTTTTCAAGTTTTATAGAGAAACATCCTTAAGAACATTTGGAAATTTTTGTGAATCACTGACTTGAATTGAATCTACATTTCTCTAAAAGCAAACCGAGTACTGATAATGTATATCAGACAGTAATATGGGGAAGAAAGCTAAATTTGTTACTTGTTATAGAGGATCTCTTTTTAATTGTTTTAGTGGTCACCAGAGGTTTATCTTCTTTTGATCCTGAGGTTATATATGCATAACATCTAATAGTGGCTATGTTTACACACACAGACACACACACACAAAATACTAAGCATAGCTTCTATCTGCTATATAACATCCTGTTCATCACACTAAGAGCCATTAAGAGAATTGTCTCAAGGAGAAATTCCCTGTTCCTAACGCTTCTGCAGATGTAAGTATCCTCTATATCCCGTAAGAAGATGCAGATGTACCTCTCAGCAATGATCCAGGTCCACAAGTCGATGCAGAGATTTAAAAGGTCACTCCACCTCCTTTAATCTCTCCTTGTAACTATTTTAGTTGTCTGACATTCCACACAGGGAAGAAGCACCTATGAGGTTGAGACAACATTTGCTTAACGAAAATAAGATATTCTTTATTGGCTCTGATCTACTTTGTAATAAATAAGGAGTTTTCCAAAACTTCTGCTCCCAGACCATCTGACTTCTATGTGTCTTATCTGAATCTTCCTTAATAAACTTTTTCAAAAGCATTTGTAAATATTTATGATAAAATCCTTGAAAGTATCTGGGCTAAATTTAGGATATTAGCCAGTATCATTGCCATGAGATTGTTCATAGCATGAAATCAACAGAGGGTGCTGAAGAGTGAGGAAGGGAGGGGAAAAAGGAAAATTAACAAATTTAGGTCAGATAAGGAAAGAGTTAAAACTACTGTAATGAAGAAAGCACGGTATAACTCCAAATACTGAAGCAGGATGTACAATGTGATAGGAATTTCCTTGGTTGTGTTTAACGAGCTGCTGCCTTTTATTGATGGACAAGATGATACTTAAGTGTAAGCTTTTGGCTTCTTTATATGTATGTCTTGCTGGAGGTGAAATAGTTAAGGCAGGGGAGCCAAAAAGAGTAGATGAGGTCAGAGAGCTGGAGAAAGGAAATAAAACATTCCCTATTGCTGATGATAAGCTGTACAGAAAATTTTTTCATCAACTATTTATCTTGCACCTAAAACCTTGAAAAAATACTTATCGCTACAAAGAGTTTCAACTCGATGGACAAGGCTTAGCTTGGTTCACGAGTCCAGCAGGTAATTCACCACCTCCCCATTGATCAGGACACACAAATATCACCACCTGGCTTCATAGTGACCTGTGTTCTTTTTCCACCAAAATCTGCTGAGCACGAGCAGCAAAATCAAGGTTGTTCCTCCCACAACAGATGAAATCAGGAGCTGATATCATTATTCTTATATATGAGCTCAGTTTCCTATGTCTGGTAATAGACTTGTCCTCTGGCAGTCACCTAAATTGATCAACAAGGATCATAAGACTATTATTTTCAGTAGGAATTATTTGACTTTGGAGATCTGTCTAAAACTTATCTAGTTGTAATTAATCTCCAGGGGCTCAAAATTACTGATACTCTGTAAATGAAACAGCAGTCCATTGACTAAAAAGACATAATTATGGGAAAGTTTCCAGTACGCTAATTGAACTGCACACCTTATTGACGAAACTGAGATTTTCTTGTTTTGGACATTATGGATTTTGGCCCTTGGGAATACAGCAGAGCCCTGTTGTATGTTCCACACCTGTGCATTGTGCAGAGGAGCGA
Organism: Calidris pugnax; assembly: GCF_001431845.1. Lineage (NCBI taxonomy): Eukaryota > Metazoa > Chordata > Aves > Charadriiformes > Scolopacidae > Calidris > Calidris pugnax. The sequence goes on along the minus strand of NW_015090911.1, from coordinate 3,139,755 downwards.
TGTGATCACACAGGAGCAAGCAGAGCAGATGTGGCAGGTCAGGAAGTCACACCAAGTAGGAAAATGTGATGTGTACTTCTCAGACCAACCGCATTGAAAAGGGAAAAGATTTTCATCTATTTTAATATCTCTGGAACAAAGCAAGTGAAACACCTACAGTGTATAACAGATGCACAAATTTACTTCGGGTGATTAATGTATTTTTAACACAGAACTGTCATCTCAGGTCCTATATGTTTTTATCTGCTTTAGTGCTGCACACCTGTGGTTTGTTGATAAAGCATTTGCTCTGCAATGAAGACAACTGCCAGGTTTCGTGCTTTTGCCCCTTAATTACCATCTCACTTCATACACATGTGCACATATGTACACACCATAAATATGCTCAGAGAGAATTACAAAAAATTAACAAACAGTGATGGGGAGAGGGAATAATAAAATGCTGGTCCTGTGTTTGGCCTGGGTAGCACTGCAGTGCTTGACCAATGCACCACTCGTGGACAGCATGTGCTAAGCAACCTTGTGCATCTATGAGAAACCTGGAGGACTGTCACCTTGACCCATAGCTCTACAATATCATTGTACACCTTTCCATGATCACATCTCTGACTGAGATATATTTTAAGCTATAGAACAAATTGAATAACAACCTGTCATAAAAGTATAGGACCACAACTGCTCATGTTTAGGTAGGCACAGGAAGATTTGTAACAACCCAACCAAAAACCAGGTGTTGGACCAAATTGTAAGTTGCAATAATACAAAAAAATCGAGTGTCAATCTTTCTGTTTATCACCAAAATGGTGATATGCTTTTAAACCCCAGAAATTGTCCCATTTAACTTAAGAAATCAATTTTTACTTTAAGTATGAAACTTTCATTGATTTTCACTTCAGAAGACTACATATTTCTGGTATAACTATTACCACTGCATAACAATTAAAAAGATAAAATAGCACCTTTTTGTGAAGGTATTAAAATTGAAGATGTGGACATTTAAGCTTGGTATGTAGTTTGCACTGGCCTAGAAAACAACATTGCTCACTGACAAATGATGATGCAGTTCTTTTGTGTTTATCTCCATGAAACAATAATTCTCCTATAGAATATAGTTATAAGGTCCAAAATTCTGACCACTGCATTTCTGTGACATGATGTTTCATGGTCTATTAAACCAAATAACTGCCATAAACATAGATATACATACATGCCTGCAATTTCTGGAAATTATTTCAGCAGCACATTCACCTACCTTTAGACTTACTGTTAAAATAATCTTATTGAGGTTGACATTTATTAAAAATATATACAACTGTGTATTTGATATGTATTTACATACCTGCATGTTGTCATCACAACGAGGGAGACATACAAGTTCAATTTGATCATTATTTGACCATAATATAGATCCTTTCTCTTCTTCAGAATGACTAGAGGTAACTCAAATTGCAATCTTAAATCACTAGCTGAGGTCTTAGTTGCTGCAGCTGTACTGTTTGAGGTGCACATCAAACGACGCAGCAACAGAAAGAAGAAAATTAAGAAAAAATTACTCTTAAAACACGGCAGAAAGTACCAGGGAAAATTCACTCACTGCTTTTGGAAAACCTAGCTCGTTTATGCTTGTGTGTATGCGAGTGTATGTTCATTCTCCAGTTTTCAGTAAACTACAGTTTCCTGCTCAGGTTGTTGAAGAAGCAAGAGATGGCAGTATTGACACATATATGAAAGGCAGCATTTCATTGACTAAACTAGAATATTAGGGTTCTTCTTCACATTACATTTTTATAGTTGTTTTTTTTCTCCCTACTCTCCACACATACTTTCTTAAAAAAATAACCACAAAAGCACAAAACAAAAACACCCCAAAGCTCTTCCAACTGTCCTCCTTGAAAATTCTCCTCTTCTGCCCCTGTGAAATCAAGGGAAATAAATAGATAAGACAATCCAGAAAGATTTTCTGGTATATTGAAATAAAGAATCAAAAACAAACAAAAGCAGAGGGCAAAGGAAAGAGGGGTGGGGGAAAGCGAGCATGATAAATTACTGATTACTAAATGGAATTGTTTCAATCAGGAGATCTAAAAAAAAGGAAGGGAAAAAAAAAAGAATGAACTTGCTTCTTTCCTTGATTCTACCTTTTTTTTTCCAAGAAGATCAAAGAGATTTATGACCTCTGTCTCTTCGAGCCTGATGCCAGAAAAGAACATGTTCTCATTAATAGTCATTTTCTCATCAAAATAGGGCTTTTATGCAGACAATGTGCAGAGCTTTTATAAAGCTGATTGTTGACAAAATTTTCAATAAGTTTCAGTGCAGTGAATGGCACATGGAAAACCAAACTAAAAGGGTGCCTGATAACTTTCATACGTTCTGCAGGAAAAATCAAACCTGTCTTCAAACCAAGCCCCACCAGTGAAATCTTGTGAGAATCACAACTGTGTGAACTCACAAGGAGAGAACCACAATGTTTTTGGACAGTCTCTGGAGTAAAAACAAAAACAAAGACAATTTTTTTTTTCTGTTTCTCTGAACTTTATAAAACTTCTTAAAATTGGAAATCTTGAGAGAATGAAGCTTTCTCTTGAGATTTCCTGTACATTCAGGTTTCAGATGAGTTAGTAATACAGGCAGCTGGGGACAATCTCCCATGGTATATTACTGCATAATTAGTTACAATATGGGGATTTTTGCCTCCCACTGCAGACTCTAGAGACCAGACACTGGGTAGAACGGGCCATTTATTTGTTCTGGTATACTGGTTCTTGTTACCAAATTGCCATTCTCACTCTGTTTAGATAACATCTTCTAATCTAAAATAATAAAGCGATATGCAACTCTAAAATCAACACACATAAAAATATTTTCAGTCACATAGGAATACAAAAGGGGGAGGCAATGTATTTGGGTTTGAGGTTGGGGTGAAGACCTGCTCTGAGTCTTACCTGCGGTGTGGTCCACGTTAACAGCAGCAAATCCAGCTGAGAAGGTTCCTGCTCCTGTCTTCCCCCAGAAACTGGTTTTCTGGTTCTGCTTATTGACCTGTTTTTTTCCTACACTGTAATCTGGTGCTGTGACGAGGTCTGGTTTAAAAAATGTATCAATCTCTCCTCTAGAGGAAGTTTTTGCTGTTCTTGCTTTCTAAACCAGCATTTTTTACAGAAGTAGTTTAAAGAACTGTAAAGAAGAAGAGGTAACTTCTTCTGAAAATGTGGACATTAGCTGAAAGACAGACATGAGCAGAATCATAACAAACCAGCTTTGCCATCCTCTGATTTGCACTATGGGACTGCATTTTTTGTAAGTTTTTGGGGGTTTATTTCACTTCTTTCATAGAGAGAAACTACTGGAACCTATGGGCATGCTAAAATGCCACCAAATTTTGGTAGTGTTTGAGGATTGGAGGAACTGCTGAGGACAAAGTCCAAAATGGGCATGGCATGGCACAGTATAAGGTCTACAACACTACAAATGTAACCCATTTGGTACAAAAACAGTTTTAAAATATTTCTCCATGGTGCAGTGGCTCTTTGATGGGTTGGAACCAAGCCCTGGTCGAAGGCTAAAGTAGCAAGAGAAGCCTTTTTAGTTTCTGAGCATTTTTCCTGGCAGAAAAGTGGCTTTAATGTATTCACTCTCTCTGCAGCGCACATGCATGGGGTTGCTACATAAACATAGGTGTGTACGTGTATGTTTCTGTATAAAAGTGTATCTATATTTAGGTTTGTGAGGCCATATACATATAAATATACATATACATACACATACACATATACATAAACATACATATACGTGTATGTGCAGTTTTAGGGCTTTACCAGACCAGTGAAAAGGGAAATAATTTTTGAAGGCCATATTATTATGATTCCATCTCTCTTGTTTGCCTCACAGTTCTTTATATTGTCACATCTTGACCTTTTGTTTGAAGGCAAGAGAAAACAAGTAATCATGGAAAAGAGCAGGAAAGCTGTCTATTAACTTGCTTTGCCTCTGAAAGAAATGTAATATCAAATTGCATCCTGAGTAAACACCAGTGGCTCCTGCACCAGTATTCCCACAGCATTCAGCGATAACCACATATGCCTTTCTCTTACTACGCTTATTCTGCTATGCCATAATTCACCAAGTTTTTGTTCTAAGGCAACATAGGTCTCCTTGCACCAGGTCTCTACTTATCCTTGTCTAGGGGAATTCTCTTCCTCCTATTTGTGGAGGTCCTGTCTCCCACCACAGCAGTCACTGGGGATGCATTTGCCATTCTGGTTTAGAGTCCAGGTAATAGTGCCAGGGAAGAGACACTTGCCTATGTCACCAGGTTAGGGTAGGGAAACACTGAAACTGGAAAGTTCTACTTCACGTAGTACATAAGCACAGGAGCTTTCACCTAGATAGCTAAGCTGCTTCAAGTTATTTTAAGTGCGCCTACGTCAATCTCTAGTAAAGAATGGGCTGCCAGAGAAGTTTGGATGGAAGCAAACTGGAGGAGACTATGACAACCTCTGCCTCCAAAGCTTGTTTTCTTTTACTGGAAGAATGTAAGTAGTAACTCACAGCAGAGCATCCAGTAACGAACTGAAGAAAAACTCTGTAATCATTCCCAGCCCTTAAGGAATTTTCTAGGACAAGAAGAAAGGGAAGTACTTGTCTGTACTAGCAATCAACCAAGCTATGGAAAGAGCAAGTAGAAAGTTTTGTGAGGGCTGACAAACATTTAGTACCAATGACTTTGGTTTTTTGTTTATTTGTTGTGACCCCACCCCCCCACCTCCTCCCTTGCCCAGTGCACTGCAGCAGAATTCTTTCTGCACAAACTTAATGCAGAAGGACCTACCAGGTGATGAGTTTTCTGTAAGGATGATGCATCTCAATTGGCTGAGCGGTGACTGAGTATATGGATGCTAGGATTTAAGAAGTGTTGTAGGTACTTTCAAGTATGCAGCCTGGGTACAGCTTGATGAAATTAAATTTACGCATCATTACGAGTATCACCAGGAAGATGCTCTTATACCTTCCCTGTGTTATAGGAACATAGCTGTGAATGTGCTGTCACTAGATGACAGTCCAGCCATTTTAGCTTCACAGAGCAAATTCATTGTCCCGAACAAAGCAAAAGAAATAGTAATTTTAATTTTTTTTTGCTTTCCATAAACGGGTGCTGAGTTTCATTCTCAAGTCACAGTGATGTTGTGACACTACAGTGCTTCTTTTGAAAAAAAATCACTGTGCTTTAGAATTTCCACTATCCTTTTCAAAGAAAGATTACATGTTTGCACCCTAAAAAGTTATTTTTAGAAGGTAGAGATGTATTGCATAGATAATAAAATGCTATTAAAAGTTGTTATAGTCTGTAGTTAAAACCTCTGACTGAAGTCTAATGATAGATGAAGTCTTATTGAAGCATATGTAAAGGTATTCATACAAATATATGTCTTCCAAACAGGGTGCATAGCTTACAATACCTCCAACTGTAGTCATGGACATACAGCTGACTATTTTTCAAATAGAAGCAGGGTTAGAAGAATTAATGCTGTGCTCCTTCATTTCAGAGCTCTCATAATAGAAGCAGGTAGTTGACTTATATCTGTTGTGATTTAGGAACAGAAGACACTGAAGAGATTGCACATATATTAATTTGTAAGGTGAAATAGTGAGGTGCAGAATTCTCTCTAACATTTCTGATATAGAAGTGAGATCAGTCCAACAGTTCAGACATATATTTTATAAGAGGAATGAATAGATGAGTGTTCTTATAATATTCAAAAGCCTTCATATAGCACTTTTTATGCATAGACTTAAAGTGTTTTAAAGTGAAAATATAGACCATCATCTCAATATTATAGCAGGGCAAACCAAAGCTAAGAGATTGAGGATGTGTGTATGAGAAGTGATTTAGCCAGTACCATGCAGTAGAGCCCCATTTGAGTCAAAGCTGGAATTCAGCTATCCCATCTAATTTCTATCAGATTTATATTCACTCACAACATGCAGGGGGAGAACAGTAAGTCCTTTTCTTGTTTGTTTTTTTGTGGGTTTTTTTTTTTGTGTTACAGTTTCTGGGATTTATTCCATAATAGATCAATTTATTTTGCTATGCATTCTATTATTTTGATTTTGATTTTGATTGTAAGCTGGTGACTTCTTTTTGCAAAGGTAGCATAAAAACTACACAGATATTGTTTTGTCCATCCATCTCTCTGAGCCTCAGGGCCTGATTGTCATTTTCACTGAGACTACTTTATACTGCTCTAACCATGTCAATGAACCTTACAGTCATGGCCATAAATGTAATTTACACCTACTTGAGAACTTCAATGCTTTGCCAGAAAGATGTATCTTAGGAAGAAAAAGGCTCTAATACACTTTGAAATCTAAATGTTGATCTCTTTTGGAGGAGTACCACGTGTATATTCAACTGAATGATCCAGAAGAACTAGGAAATCTGCTCTATTTGTGACCTACTTGACAGGTATACTCTAAAGCATCTCCTACTCTTAATCCAAAAAATTATAATGGTTATTCATATTAGTTTATAAGGTAGTGACAACAAGGGAAGAGCAGGGGAGAAAAAATAAAAATCAACATCTGGAATGCCTGGAAAACACTCCATCCTCATTAACGTTCATTACTGTGATAATGAAGTAGAAATACACCCAAACAATTAAAATCAGCTCCATGACAAAATGCCATGATAAGTTCTAATCAGTAACTGGACCTGAACTGGAGTTGTAAGTCTGCATTGTCTTAATTTCCAGTTCCAAACTTGGTTCCAAATGGAAATCTACCATGGACCAGCCAAGGTATAGCTATGCCCACCCACTCTTCTCACTCTGAGAAGGCTGGTGGGTCAAGACATGTTGTTAATCTAAAGGACCGTGGTGGAGACTACCTTCACTTATCCACTGGAGTAATTCAGATTCTATATTAGGAGCTAAGTAGGCACCTTCCCTCCGTTCAAATTTTCTGACCAGCTCTGCTACCAGAGTATTTATCCACAACGTCTGATATTTTCAAAATGAAAACCACAAGCTTAAAAAATATTTTACAAAACAAAGATAAAAAAAGCTTTTGCAGACTTCTGGTGTCTTATATGTACAAAGAAGAAGTAAACCAACGGAAAGGTATTATAACTGCAATCCTGTAATGTGTGTGTTTGTCTCATCCAGTAACTGACCTTCAGCTCCAGTCAATGGAAAGACGTGCAGAATATCCTCTCCTAGCTACCTAAAGAAAAAAAAAAAAAACCCAAAAAACAAAACTTACATACAAATCTGTACCAATTGTCAGACTATGAAAATAAATATTTCTTCCAAGACATTTTAATGTGATTTTCTCTTCATGTCCACAGGCTTTTCTAAATCCTTCTTGATATTTATGGTATTTCTTGGCTCAGACATGTCCTGTGGTCAGGAGTTCTACAGTCCATTTATGAATAATGTTTTCATGCTGAATAGTCCATAATGTGCTGTCTTTCAGATTCAGTGAGTATTTGCTGCTTCTTCTAGATGGACTATTCTCTCTGCCAGCCAGAATGAGACATATTTTTAATTTATATTTTTTTACCTATCTCACAGTTCTTTCAAATCACAAGACAGAGTCAAATAGGCCACTGAAATGGTGGTCTGTCACCTTTTGTCCTGGCTGAGGAGGAGATGTCCTGATGAGACATAAGAAGAATGACTGTGAAGCTAGTCAGGTACTTCACAGTGTCTTTATATTCAGAACTCCTGTGAGAAGTAGTCAGATTAAAAAATTATCTTTCTTTTTATCTGTCATCTCTTACAACCATGAGCAAGTGTATCCAATGAACCTCCAAGTTAGGTGCAGGTGTTACCTCCTCATTTAAGTCTCACAAAATAGAAATAAACAGAAATCTGACAGTCTACTTCTTATATCCTAGAAAATATGCCCATAACTTTATTTTCTGGTCTGTTAATGTTAACTGTTCCGGCTTAAAGACCTCCTTGGAAATGTTAGTCACGGTTGAGAGTTCCTTTTCTGCCACCCAAACTGGGATATCATTAGCTCTCTACAGAAATCTTCCCGGAGGGGACAGTATTGCAATGCAAACAGCAGCCTGGACTCTTGAAGTCAAGCCTGAATTCCCAGCTTTTTCATTATCAGTGTCATATATTGTGTGACCCTGCGCAAGGCACGTAATTTTTCCGTCTGAACCTGTAAAATGTGGTAATAATGTTTCCTTCCTCACACCTTTTCTCTGGCTCATCTTTTTGAAATCTCAGTCATGTAATGGGCTCGGTGTTGGAAATGACCTACTGTAAGTTAATTGCAAGATCACAGCTATAAATTGTAAAATCCTAGCGGGAAGGACTTGTGATCTTTTTTACAGCATCTACCAGACTGGGGCCCTGATCTTGACTGAGGCCTCTAGACCCCAGTCTAGGTTTCAGCTAGTAAAAATAATGATATTACACCTAGTATTCATGTCAAGGGAGCAGATATACTGCCTGGCTTTTCACTTCTCTTCCAGAAGTCTCTTCCAGACCATAGAACAGTTTTCAGTCAAGGCTGTTTGTTTGTTTGTTTTTAATTCTTTGTGTGTGTCTTCTCAAGCCTCAGCAGGCTAAATTCTTAGAGACTGACCAAATTATAATTTATATCATCTATATTTATTTATATAATTGGTTATTATCTATTAGTACTTTTATAATTAGTTAATGTTAACTACTTGATTATTCCATTCAGAGTAGAAGATCCAGCAAGCAATAAATTAAGATCAGAGATGGCTTTGAACATCACACTTTTCTTATTTCTCTCCTCTCTGTGTTTTCTTTCTGTTATTTCCCTCTAAAGCATGCTTTCATGACAATAAATCACTTTCCCAGCAGCAGGACTACCCAACAATTTGCAGCAAATTTCCTATCCAACAATTTGTAGCAAATATGACTGTGAACAAGTGAAGGAAAACTTCATTCTTGCTGTAGCACTCCATCTCTTTCTGATATAAAAGAGAGAGAGGCGGCAATGATGAAAGAAGGGAAAAAAATAACCCTTAAATCACAACCTCTTCACGCGTGTAAACCCAGTACTTAGTATACAGCATCGTCACCTTGACATTTATTCAGCTTGCTGGAGACTCGTGTGCCCTCAGTCAAAGCTAATTAACACTTAATTGACTTCATGAGAATTTTGTTCAGCAGTTCTGATTTGCCACTCATCATGAAACATGTAGCTGTAACTTTTGAGAGCTCAGCAGTTGTGGGAGGTTTGGCAGGTGTCAGGGGAGTCAGAGAGCGAAGGGGGAAAGGGGAGTGTAGGAGTTTCTGTCTCTCTCTTTTTTCTTTCTCTGTCTCTCATTGAAACTGATACAAGGGCACAAGAGTAACAAAATAAGGCATTCAATTAATTGTCATTGTGGATACATTTTATTTAGCTAAAAGCACAATTTACAGTAGTTGAAGTTTGATTGATCTGTTGATAAACACTAATGTTTTGCAGTTGACAATTTTTCCATGTTAATTTCCTTAACTTTGGCAGTACTGGCTGGCAGGACCCTATAAATAGTATCAGTGTCATCATCCTTTTTAAGTTATTAATGAGCCATCGTGTTTATAGAGGTTGGGATTTGGGGACAGGCTGTGCTTGACTGCAATTTCTGACATTGATGCGTTAGCAGTTGGAACTGGGTCTAGATTAGAACAAGTAGGGGAGAAAATGGAAAAGGAAAAAGCAAAAAGAAGCTCAGCTCTAGCCAAATGTATTTGGAGTGGACAAGAACTATTAATAATTAAAAGACAATTAAAAGTATATAGAAAATTACAAGATACCATGCACAATCTGCTCTGATGCTGCTGCCACTTGAAATACACGTCTAACTAATTATCATTTCACCTGTGATGGAAAATCCTTTTTTTTCAGCCATCCTTCCCACTGTGCTGTGCCTTAGCCTATGTCCAGACTTTTGTGATTGCCAAGGACTGACAAGACACTAGAGAAGGCATGACTAATTAACTAGGCCAAGCTATCTTCTTGCTGGATTTACAGCAACTTCAGTCAAAGCTGCCAAACATGTAAGTACATGTTTGGACAAGGATGTCCTTCTCCAATTGTGATGTTCTAATGAGCTGTTAAATATTTGCTTAGTATTAAGTAGAAGGTGCTTTGTGCTAACAAAAAAAGCAGGGTATCACTATTTTGTATCCCTTGGAAAGGCAGTGCATTTACTTCTTTTGCGTAGGCTCCGATGGGCACATTGCAACCCTCTTCCTCAGCTGAGTAAAGGACAAGCTTGCGACATTGTAAGGGCCTCCAGACTCCCTAAGAACTGCTGGGGGTGTCACTAATGCTCCAGTAGGAGGACACATGGCAGGAGAGGATCCTCTTCTCTTTCCACAGGGCCACCAACAATACTGGTGTCAATCATTCTGCTAGACCACTGCCAGTTCTGATTCTTTCCCTGGCATAATATACAAAACGTGGTCTGCCTCAACCATTTTGCACTCTCTGAAGGTTCCCCTTTCTCCTCTTTCACCTTCATTATACTTACGGAAAAATATATGTTATTTGTAATTTACAGGATCTTTTCCTTATATATAAATACATGTATGTTTGCCTGTTTACAGACATATGAATGTGTGTATATATGTATATAAATACCTCCACACTAACACAAACACAGATATGCATCTGTATACACAAATTTATCGTTATTAAAACAAGCCAAAATTTATATGAATAATCAGATGTGAAGGTATTTTACATTTTTAAAAGTTATTGAGACATTTCTAAAATGAAGCTTTGAATTTGTAAGCAAAGGTCTGGAAGAGACCACTAACACCATGACATACAGTGCCTTGCAATCACAAATAACCATGAATATGTGGATAAGATTTATCATATTTCTAGCCTTAATTATGAGCATATTTACATTGCATGGGGTGTGACTCTGTTTTTTTTTAATTTGTATCAAGAGTGCATTTCTCCAAAAAGTGCCCTGTTCTTTCTCTCTTGCTATACTTTGGTTCACGTTGTGGAACACATAAACTAAGTTGTCCACAATTGAAACTACTTTGTATAATGTACTTCTGCAATACAGCTGGTGCAATACAACCACAAGTGGACATGCAGCCCACTGGGCTGTAGCAAAGTTCATCTGAGGTGAAGAAACCACACACATTATGGATACCAGACCCTCAGTGACCCTACAGACCCACTCCTGTTGATCTTCACTCCTTCCTAAGACAGACATATTCTAGCACACATCTGATTTAATGGCTTCCTCTCTAGTCAATGAGCAGAGAGAGACCTCTTCAAGGGTGTTGTATCCCACCCTCTGTATGTACTTACCTGAAAAAAAAAATAAATTTTTTGTAAAGAAGTAGTGTATCAGAAAAGACATGAAATTTGAGAACTCTTCATTGGTGAATTTAAGAGAGATTTCTGCTAAGCATCAAGGTTTTCCTGGAACAACTTTCTGAGATACCTAATTATCCCAGTGCACATAACAAAACCCAAGCTAGCGTGAATTTCCTTTTGGGGATCAAGGTTGTAAAGTTTGGGCATTCAAGTAATTTTGTAAGAACTGATGTTATTCATATGATTTAGCTATGAAGTCTCTGAGAAAGAGATTGGTTTTTTTGGAATGTGTTTGTTTGCATAACACCCAACACAATGACATCTTCATTACGGAAGCAGCTTAAAGACTGGTATTAGTACAAACATACTTGTTGCAGGGATGAACAATCTTTTCAGTCTAGGAGAAGGAAATCTAAAACTTAAGTATAAGAATGCAAAACTACAACTTTCATATTTTCTATGGTACCAAATGGTTAATTTGTTTGTGCGTCATATGGCGAAAGACTCAATGAAAATCTCGATGAAGAAAGAGAAAATACTAGTCTAGAATCCACTATGGATTTAACTCGAAGGTCCAAGGCTGTAAGAAACACACCAAAGAACAGTTGTGAACTCTTAGACATTACTTTTATCAGTTTCATTTATTTATTTTGCATGTAACCAAGCACTAAAACTTACATCCAGTTCCTCAGGCAACTTACTTCACCTTACTGCAGTAAAAGATTCATAGGGAGTTCAATTATAGAATGATTGGCTAATTTCAATAGCTTGGTTTAGCTATTAAGCCCTCTACAAAGACTTTATGAATGTTCTAATGAATACCTTGCAAGACTTTCAGTGTAATGAAATTTGTATTAAAACACTATAAGGAGTGTCCCGTAATGTAAGGTCACTTCCATTTGTTCTCATTACAGCCCTAGAAGGACAAAAGAAGAAAAGGAGAATGTCTAATTCTTTTTCTTGGGCTGCAGGAGGGATGTTAACTTTGGGCATATAACCTGCAATGTTAACTTGCAAGTAACAACATCATCACTGGCTTATGGTGACCTAGGAGACTGTTGAATAATACTCCTAAATTGGGCTAGGCTGAACAAATCCACTCTTTACTTTGTCTTCAGGTAATAGTTCAAATGCAATTCCAGAATGTGAGATTAAGTTACAGTAATTGGGGGGTGGTGTGGGCAATCTTTAACAGCTCATTCAAAACAAGGAAAAATGAGAAAGGGCATGATCAACTGATGTGTGAATACATGTCTGTTAACCAGTACAAAGAGAGACATGAGAATTTAAAGATCATTTCTACCATTTGAGAATCAGAGGACAAAGGGATCCTGACTCAGAAGAAATATCAGGAGAGAAATCCTCAAATAGACACAGCAGCCTGTCCTCAAAATGTGGTCCTATGAAAAGAAGACACAGTTCAGGCAGCAAAGATGTGGAGCATTAGTGATAAAAAAGTTTGCATTTTCAGTAAACTGGTACATATCTTTTAAGTAACTGACTTTGGTATTTATGCAACCAATATATTAATTTACCACTCACTTATTTTTGTGACCAATAAAGAACAAGACTCCAGTATAGTAAGTCCTGCACATATATGTGATCAGACTCAGTCAATGTTTGAGTTAATTTCTGCATCGTTTCATATAGATGGAAGCTGTGGCTGTAGTATTGCCAATGCAGTAGGGGTTTGTCTGTACAGAGGTGAGACGCTTGCAAAATTATCTTGAATTAATTTTTAAAGTGGATTATTTCAATCTCATTAAACTGTCATGTGGATCTCTGACAGAGAATTTAAGTGGTCTAATTTTGATTTTGTTTGATTCACTTCCAAAGTTACACTGAATTAAGGCCACTTGAATTTTGAGTAAGTGTCCAAATAGAGACCTTAGGTCATTCCACAATAAATTCACTGTTAAATGAAGACTAAACTATTGGATGGATCTATGTAGATAAAAACAAATATGGATCAACCTCAAGTTCACTATATTTTGACAAATATTAATCAATCATTAGGATTATTTTTAAATGCTCTCCTTGTTTGACCATGCAACAGGGACAGCAGGATTACATGCATGTGGTCAGTTATACTAGTTCTGCTGATAAAGATAGACTAGTACATTTTTATGATGGATGGTGTTGTCTCATATCTAGCAACTTTCAAAGTCACACAAAGTTGTATTAGAATTAGACTGTTTTTCTGAAACCTGCAACTGGAGACAGATTTATGAAATTCTTCCTCCCTCTCTCCCTCCTTTCCTCCCTCACTATCTCTCCTCTCCTCTCCTCTCCTCTCCTCTCCTCTCCTCTCCTCTC